>NC_069503.1:219350764-219453264 GCF_027579735.1 Bombina bombina | reverse complement strand
TATACTGATAACATCATAGTCCTCTTCTGCAACTAAGAGCTTCAGCTTCCCATTTTACCTGTCATGCTTCTTGCATTTGTTGTCATACATTTAATTTTCATGTGCTTTCTGCTGCTACTTGGTGTGCTTTCCTTCATACTTTCTAATGTGACAATTCTTAAGTCATCTCTTCCTTGAGATATTATAGGAGTGACATATTCACAGATTAATCTCTGTTATATTGTGTTCTAACTGACCCTACCCCCCTTTGCCTAGTTTAAAAGATTCTCTAAACGTGCTACCATCCTTTCCCCCAACACACCTCACCCCATGTCATTTAGGTGCAATCCATCCTTACTGTACAAATTGTACCCAAGTGAAAAGTCAGCTCAGTGTTCTAAAAAGTCAAACCCCTCATTTTTACACCATGTTTTTAACCATGAATTAACAGACCCTAGCTCCTTCTGCCTTACTGAGTTAGCATATGGCACTGGTAATATCTCCGAAAATATTACTTTGGAGGTCCTTGCTTTAAGCTTGCTACCTAACTCCCTGAAGTCATTTTTTAGGACTCCATGGTTAGTACAGCAATTTAGGACCATCACAGGACAGATGTTTTATGGTATTTGCCCCTCATCCGCTGGGAAAAGGTTCTGAATTTCTGCTGGGTAAGGCTGATTTTCCTAGCGAAACCCAACTTTTAAAATTATGGGGTGGCGAAAAGTGAGATTAAAATCCTCCACTAAGCACAAAATTTAGAGAAAATAACTCATTGTGTAGCCCATTAACAAATCTGGACAAAGTCAAAAATTATTTTCGTCAATTTTATATCTTGAAGATATCACATATTATTGGTTTTGTAGTTAGTTCTCAACACTGAATTTGGGTCTGCAGAAATAGCATGCCCCTTCTTCACAGCCAAAATGTTATAAAATAAACATACAGAGATGAGAAATAGCCCTTAAAGGGACATAACCATGAAGGAAAACTTTTGGGTTTCAGATAGAACACACAATATTCAGATTTACTTCTATTATCAAGTCTGCTTAATTTTCTTGGTATCCTTTGTTAAAAGAGAGCAATGCTCTACAGGGGACTAGCTGAACACATTGGGTGAGACCGTGACAAGCAGCTAGTTCACAGTAGTGTATTGCTTCTGAGCCTACCTATGTATTATTTTTAACAGTGGATACCAAGACGAAGCAAATTAGATGAAAAGTAAATTAAAAAAATTGTATGTTCTCTCTGAATCATAAAACTTTAATTTTGACTTTACTGTTCCTTTAATGCCATTGCTCCCCTGTAAATCCATGTACGTGGAATCAACCAATACTAGAAGCTCACTGAACAGAAGATTTTGAGTGGAATAGATTTGCACAAGGACCTACGTGTGAACGGGGGGGGGGGGGGAAGCAATAAAAACTAAATATAATGTTATTGTTTTAGTTAAATAAAACTAATGTAATGGTTATTTTTCTTTAGTAAAAGTGATGGTAACCCCCCTTTGAATAAACAAATCAGCAATGTTAGTGATGTTTTAGATGAACTTTAATTCATTAGTTGTAATGAAGATGCGCTACAACTCATCAAAATCAGCCTCAAATTCTGCACAAAAAATAATCTGCTCTTCTAACTAAATCAATCTTCTTCTCTCTCAATCTGCAAGGTCATCAATCTGCCTAAAATATTTGAAAAACTGTATTTTATCAACAAGCAATGATGTACCATGCACATTGTATAAACACTTATACTAAACGAATATGTATTTGTCATAATAGGGATTCATTCTCATAAATGGTTATACTGCTGCAGACAAAATATAAACATATAAACGAATTTAAACCTATGGTGTACTTTATCTTTCAAGGTTAATCGCTCAGTACAGAAAGTAAACACAAACTTCAATTTCTGCAGTGTCTACAAGGACATAGCGAGCCTACAATGACCGTTTAATCTCAACTGAAAAAACAAGGGAACATTTTAATATGGACTGCTTGATTAAAGGGACATGTATCTCAATTTTTTTCTTTCATGATTCAGATAGAGCTTACATTTTTAAACAACTTTACAATTTACTTGTGTTATTAAAAATTGCTTAATTCTTTTTTGAATGAGAAGCAATGCACTACTGGGAGCTAGCTGAAGACATTGGGTAAGCCAATGACAAGAGAAATCTATGTCCAGCTTTGCTGCTATTGAGCCTACCTAGGTATGATTTTCAACAGGTGGAATTATAAAAGTTTTCTATCCCTCACACTCCGTACAAAAGGGTCAGTCTTAGTTTGTGGGTGCTACTTTACTTAGTAATATTGTTAGGACATTATTTGCCGACTCCAGTTCTGAAGTATTCCTAACATATTAGATTTAAAGGATTCTCGTAGCTTAGCACAGGTGTGTCAGTCACCAAGAATGAACCTATAGATCAAAGCCGGACATAGACAACCATATAGTCTGTCTAATTAGTGTTACTTGAGTACAGAGCTGGAGAGCCGCTGTGTTAATGAATGGAGAATTTACGTACCTCTTGTATTAAAGCATTATGTCGCAGTATTTTCCGTGCTTTCATGATTCGAACTATAGCAGCTTGAAGGTACATTTTACGGTCTTCATCTACAGCACTCCTTGTCTGTTCCACCTCCTGAATAGGAAAGTCATCACACCGTTATTAGAACTTACTATTCAATGAGACTAAGCAAATCTATAATAATGTAGCTAGTTGTATTTTGGAAGGTAAAAGTGCACACAGTACAAAACATAAAAGTAATAGCATCATGAAAAATGGGGTATAAAAATAATGAAACCTAAAGAACAGAAACTTATATATCACTTCTGAAATTTCTTTTACTTTTCTGAACAAGAAAAATGCAGTGTCTCTAACCAAAGAGGTTGTTTAAGTTGCATATTGATGAGAAGTCAACTCAGACCTTTATGTCTCCTATACCTATCTATAATCTAGATAACAATAACATCATACGTATATATTATCATCATTTATTTGTAAACAGCTGCCAATTTGCACTCTTTGGATATATGATTCAAGGTAAAAAATAAATACCTATACATAAAACAGACTAAGCAAGATAAATACATGTGGAGACAGGCCATGGCCAAAAGAGCTCACAATCTACTAGTGTACCATCAGATTGTGAGTTTCTGTAAAGCATTGCCAAGTCACCAAAACATCAAGGATCATTACAATGCCTGAAATATATAAAATGGTTAGTGCTCCTGAAAAATAACTAAAATAATGACACCATTATTACTGGGTTAATGAGAAAATAACAACCCATAAAACTGTTTTTAAGTAATTAATACTACTTTGTTTCTCAAGGACTCGCATACCCTTGAAAGTCTACTGCTTGCCAAGCGTGTGATCACATCGTACTAATCCCAGAACTGACTCACAAGTCTATTAGGAACTATTATCCTGTGCTAATTAAGATCTATTGTTTTAGCAAGTGTAGGGTGTAGTGAGGTATTGTATCATAACAAATGTTTTTTAGAAATATCTTCTGTATCTTACCTGGGGCGTGTCCTTCTGCATAGGTGTAGTTATTTTAAATTTTGTTCTTTTACTGCTGAAATTCATGTTTAATGAAAATATTGATTCTCCATCTACATCTTCCTGCGTCAAAATAAAGTTATGTTAATAAATTGACTAACAAACCTCCCCAACTGAACTAAATCCAGAGGTGTCTCTAGGAACCATACATGGGTGCCCCACAGAGTTCTGCAGTCAGAATTAAAGTAATTGCCAAAGGTCTACTACTTAAATAAAAAGCATTCACATGCATTTATCTATATACACGCTAATACACACAAAGCCGTGGGAAAACATCACTTTCGGCGGGAGGGGTAGCCATGAGGTAGTGTCATTAAAGGGACAGTCTACACTACAATTTTTATTGTTTAAAATGATAGATAATCCGTTTATTACCTATTCCCCAGTTTGTGCATTACAAACACAGTTATATTAATATACTTTTTACCTCTGTGATTACCTTGTATCTAAGCATCTTCTGACAGCCCCCTGATCACATGACTATTGACTTGCATTTAGTGCTGTGTTGTGCTGACTCTTAAATAACTTCATGGGCTTGAACACAATGTTATCTATATGGCCCACATGAACTAAAACTCCCCTGTTGTGAAAAACTAATAAAAAAGTATGCGACAAGAGGCTTAGAAACAGGCAGACATTTACAGTTGACTGTCCCTATAAACTACAAGTTTAGAAATATGTAAAATAAAAACCTAAGCGAGGCGTAAGTCTGTTTCCACTTTTTCTTTTTAAAATGTTTTATTTACTAAAGTATTTAACAAATATATATTATGCATAGTGCACATTTCGAGTAAGTGCAGAGTCTAATTTAACAATATGTTAAAAGCATAAATAATGCTGGAAGTTGGTTGTCTAATCTGCAAGGCAAATTATTTCATAAACTAAAAAAAGGGACATTCTAATGCAGAAAAAACATAATTTATGTAAGAACTTACCTGATAAATTCATTTATTTCATATTGGCAAGAGTCCATGAGCTAGTGATGTATGGGATATACAATCCTACCAGGAGGGGCAAAGTTTCCCAAACCTCAAAATGCCTATAAATACACCCCTCACCAAGCCCCCAATTCAGTTTTAACGAATAGCCAAGTAGTGGGGTGATAAAGAAAGGAGTAAAAAGCATCAACAAAGGAATTTGGAAATAATTGTGCTTTATACAAAAAATCATAACCACCACAACAAGAGTGGGCCTCATGGACTCTTGCCAATATGAAAGAAATTAATTTATCAGGTAAGTTCTTACATAAATTATGTTTTCTTTCATGTAATTGGCAAGAGTCCATGAGCTAGTGACGTATGGGATAGCAATACCCAAAATGTGGAACTCCACGCAAGAGTCACTAGAGAGGGAGGGATAAAAATAAAAACAGCCATGTCTCGCTGAAAAAATAATCCACAACCCAAAATAAGTTAATTCTCATTAAATGAAAAGAAAAAACTTAAAACATAAGCAAAAGAATCAAACTGAAACAACTGCCTGAAGAACTTTTCTACCAAAAACTGCTTCCGAAGAAGCGAATATATAAAAAACAGTAGATTCTAGTCAATGTATGCAAAGAAGACCAAGTTGCTGCTTTGCAAATCTGAACTGAAGCTTCATTCTTAAAAAGCCCACGAAGTGGAGCCCTATCTAGTAGAATGAGCTGTAATTCTCTGAGACGGGGCTTGACCCGACCCCAAATAAGCTGAATGAAACCAAAGCTTAACCACGAAGCCAAGGAAACGTCAGAAGCCCTCTGACCTTTCCTAAAACCAGAAAAGAGAACAAATAGACTAGAAGTCTTCTTGAAATATTTAGTAGTTTCAACATAATATTTCAAAGCTCTTACCACATCCAAAGAATGGAAGGATTTCTCCAAAGAATTCTTAGGATTAGGACACAAGGAAGGGACAACAAATTCTCTATTAATGTTGTTAGAAATCACAACCTTAGGAAATAATTGAAATGAAGTCCGCAAAACCGCCTTATCCTGATGAAAAATCAGAAAGGAGATTCACAATAAAGAGTAGATAATTCAGAAACTCTTCTAGCAGAAGAGATGGCCAAAAGGAACACTTTCCAAGAAAGTAGTTTAATATCCAAAGAATGCATAGGCTCAAATGGAGGAGCCTGTAAAGCCCACAAAACCAAATTAAGACTCCAAGGAGGAGAGATTGATTTAATGACAAGCTTGATACAAACCAAAGCCTGTTAAAAACAGTGAATATCGGGAAGCTTAGCAATCTTTCTGTGAAATAAGACAGAAAAAGCAAAGATTTGTCCCTACAAGGAACTTGCAGACAAAACTTTATCCAAACCATCCTGAAGAAACTGAAAAAATTCTAGGAATTCTGAAAGAATGCAAAGCGAATTTATAAAAAGAACACCATGAAAATAAGTCTTCCTAACTCGATAAAAAATCTTTCTAGAAACAGATTTACGAGCCTGTAACATAGTATTAATCACTGAGTCAGAGAAACCTCTATTACTGAGCACTAGGCTTTCAATTCCCATACCTTAAAATTTTATGATTTGAAATCCTGATGGAAAAAAACAGACCTTAAAAAAGAAGATCCGACCTAAATGGAAGAGGCCAAGGTTGGCAACTGGACATCCGAACAAGATCCGCATACCAAAACCTGTGAGGCCATGCTGGAGCTACCAGCAATACAAATGATTGTTCCATGATGATTTTGGATATCACTCTTGGAAGAAGAACTAGAGGCGGGAAAATATAAGCAGGTTGGTAGCACCAAGGAAGTGTTAATGCAACCACTGCTTCTGCCTGAAGATCCCTAGACCTGGACAGGTACCTAGGAAGTTTCATGTTTAGATGAGAAGCCATCAGATCTATTTCTGGAAAACCCCACATCTGAACAATCTTAGAAAACACATGATGGAGAGACCTCTCCCCCGGATGTAAAGCCTGACGGCTGAGATAATCTGCTTCTCAATTGTCTACAGCTGGGATATGTACCACAGAAATTAGACAAGAGCTGGATTCCGCCCAAGAAAGTATTCAAGACACTTCTATCATAGCTAGGGGACTGTGAGTTTCACCCTGATAATTGACATATGCCACAGCTGTGATATTGTCTGTCTGAAAACAAATTAACGGTTCTCTCTTCAACAGAGGTCAAGCCTGAAGGGCCCTGAAAATTGCACGGAGGTCCAAAATATTGATTGGCAATCTCGCCTCTTGAGATTTCCAAATCCCTTGTGCTGTCAGAGATCCCCAAACAGCTCCCCAACCTGAAAAGACTCGCATCTGTTGAGATCACAGTCCAGGTTGGACGAAGCAAAGAGGCCCCTAGAACTATACGATGGTGATCTAACCATCAAGTCAGAGATAGTCAAACACTGGGATTTAAGGATATTAATTGTGATATCCTTGTATAATCCCTGCACCATCCCTGTATACAAAGCTGGAGAGGTCTCATATAAAGACGAGCAAAGAGAATCACGTCCGATGCTGCAGTCATGAGACCTAAAACTTCCATGCACATAGCTACTGACTCTTATCTGTTAGAGACAGAGTCATGGACACTGAATCTATCTTGAAACCTAAAAAGGTGACCCTTGTCTGAGGAATCAATTAACTTTTTGGTAAATTGATCCTCCAACCATGTCTTTGAAGAAACAGCAGTAGTTGATTTGTGTGAGATTCTTCAGAACATAAAGACTGAGCAGGTACCAAGATATCATCCAAATAAGCAAACACCGCAACACGCCACTCTCTGATAACAGAGAGTAGGACACCAAGAACCTTTGAAAAGACTTCTAGAGCTGTCGCTAGACCAAAAAGGAAGAGCAACAAATTGATAATGCTTGTCTAAAAAAGAAAATTTCAGAAATTGAAAGCAATCTGGATGAATCAGAATATGAAGATATGCATCATGTAAGTCTATTGTGGACATATAATGTCCTTGCTGAACAAAAAGCAGAATAGACCTTATAGTCACCATTTTGAAAGTTGGTACTCTTACATATCGATTCAAAATTTTTAGATCCAAAAACTGTTCTGAATGAAATTACTTTCTTTGGGACAATGAATATATTTGAATAAAAAGCCCAGACCCTGTTCCTGAAACGGAACTGGCATGATTACCCCTGTTAACTCCAGGTCTGAAACACACTTCAGGAAAGCCTGAGCCTTTACCGAGTTTGCTGGAATGCGTGAGAAAAAAAAAAAATCTCACAGGCGGTCTTACTCTGAATCCTATTCTGTACCCCTGAGAGACAATATTCTGAATCCAATGATTTTGGACCGAATTGATCCAAACATCTTAGAAAAATTTTAATCTGCCCCCTACCATCTGAGTTGGAATAAGATTTGCACCTTCATGCGGATTTAGGGGTTGGCTTTGATTTATTCCATATTGAAGAAGGCTTTCAATTGGAAACAGATTCCTTGGGGAAGAATTAGGTTTCTGTTCCTTATTTAAGAACAAAAACGGTTAGAAGCTTTAAATTTACCCTTAGATCTTATCTTGAGGCAAAAAAAACTCCCTTCCCCCTAGTGACAGATGAAAATATTGAATCCAACTGAACCAAATAATTTATTACCTTGGAAGAAAGAAATAGCAATCTGGACTTAGAAGTCATATCAGCATTCCAAGATTTAAGCCACAAAGCTCTTTTAGCTAAAATAGCTAAAGACAGAGTTATAACATCAATTTTGATGATAACAAAAAATGGCATCACAAATGAAATTATTAGCATGTTGAATCAAGTTAACAATGCTAGACAAATCATGATTCGATACTTGTTGCGCTAAAGTTTACAACCAAAAAGTTGAAGCAGCTGCAACATCAGCCAAAGAAATTGCAGGCCTAAGAAGAAGGCCTGAAAATAAATAAGCTTCCCTTAGATAAGATTCAAGTTTCCTATCTAAAGGATCTTAACAAGAAATACTATCTTCCGTAGGAATAGTAGTATGTTTAGCAAGAGTAGAGATAGCCCCATCAATTTTGGGACTCTTTCCCAAAACTCCAATCTAATTGGTGGCAAAGGATACAATTTTTTAAACCTTAAAGGGATATTAAACACTTTGAGATGGTAATATAAAAACAGAATTTATGCTTACCTGATAAATTACTTTCTCCAACGGTGTGTCCGGTCCACGGCGTCATCCTTACTTGTGGGAATATCTCTTCCCCAACAGGAAATTGCAAAGAGTCCCAGCAAAGCTGGCCATATAGTCCCTCCTAGACTCCGCCCACCCCAGTCATTCGACTGACGGACAGGAGGAAAAATATAGGAGAAACCATATGGTACCGTGGTGACTGTAGTTAGAGAAAATAATTCATCAGACCTGATTAAAAAACCAGGGCGGGCCGTGGACCGGACACACCGTTGGAGAAAGTAATTTATCAGGTAAGCATAAATTCTGTTTTCTCCAACATTGGTGTGTCCGGTCCACGGCGTCATCCTTACTTGTTGGAACCAATACCAAAGCTTTAGGACACGGATGAAGGGAGGGAGCAAATCAGGTTACCTAAACGGAAGGCACCACGGCTTGCAAAACCTTTCTCCCAAATATAGCCTCCGAAGAAGCAAAAGTATCAAATTTGTAAAATTTGGCAAAAGTGTGCAGTGAAGACCAAGTCGCTGCCTTACATATCTGATCAACAGAAGCCTCGTTCTTGAAGGCCCATGTGGAAGCCACAGCCCTAGTGGAGTGAGCTGTGATTCTTTCAGGAGGCTGCCGTCCGGCAGTCTCGTAAGCCAATCGGATGATGCTTTTAAGCCAAAAGGAAAGAGAGGTAGAAGTCGCCTTTTGACCTCTCCTTTTACCAGAATAGACGACAAACAGAGAAGATGTTTGTCTGAAATCTTTTGTAGCTTCTAAATAGAATTTTAGAGCACGGACTACGTCCAAATTGTGTAACAAACGTTCCTTCTTTGAAACTGGAATTGGACACAAAGAAGGTACAACTATCTCCTGGTTAATATTTTTGTTAGAAACAACCTTTGGAAGAAAACCAGGCTTATTACGCAAAACCACCTTATCTGCATGGAACACTAGATAGGGCGGAGAACACTGCAGAGCAGATAACTCAGAAACTCTTATAGCAGAAGAAATAGCAACCAAAAACAAAACTTTCCAAGATAACAACTTAATATCTATGGAATGTATAGGTTCAAACGGAACCCCTTGAAGAACTGAAAGAACTAGATTTAAACTCCAGGGAGGAGTCAAAGGTCTGTAAACAGGCTTGATCCTAACCAGAGCCTGAACAAATGCTTGAACATCTGGCATAGCTGCCAGTCGTTTGTGTAGTAAGACAGATAAAGCAGAAATCTGTCCCTTTAGAGAACTCGCAGATAATCCTTTATCCAAACCTTCTTGCAGAAAGGAAAGAATCTTAGGAATTTTTATCTTAATCCAAGGGAATCCCTTGGATTCACACCAGCAGATATATCTTTTCCATATTTTATGGTAAATCTTTCTAGTTACCGGTTTTCTGGCCTGAACCAGAGTATCAATCACAGAATCTGAAAACCCACGCTTTGATAGAATCAAGCGTTCAATCTCCAAGCCGTCAGTTGGAGAGAGACCAGATTTGGATGTTCGAATGGACCCTGAACAAGAAGGTCCTGTCTCAAAGGTAGCTTCCATGGTGGAACCGATGACATATTCACCAGGTCTGCATACCAAGTCCTGCATGGTCACGCAGGAGCTATCAAGATCACCGAGGCCCTCTCCTGTTTGATCCTGGCTACCAGCCTGGGAACGAGAGGAAACGGTGGAAACACATAAGCTAGGTTGAAGGTCCAAGGCGCTACTAGTGCATCCACTAGAGTCGCCTTGGGATCCCTGGATCTGGACCCGTAGCAAGGAACCTTGAAGTTCTGACGAGACGCCATCAGATCCATGTCTGGAATGCCCCATAATTGAGTCAACTGGGAAAAAATCTCCGGGTGGAGTTCCCACTCCCCCGGATGGAATGTCTGACGACTCAGATAATCCACTTCCCAGTTTTCCACACCTGGGATGTGGATCGCAGATAGATGGCAGGAGTGATTCTCCGCCCATTGTATTATTTTGGTTACTTCTTTCATCGCCAGGGAACTCCTTGTTCCCCCCTGATGATTTATATACGCAACAGTCGTCATGTTGTCTGATTGAAATCTTATGAATCTGGCCTTTGCAAGCTGAGGCCAAGCCCTGAGAGCATTGAATATCGCTCTTAGTTCCAAAATGTTTATCGGGAGAAGAGACTCTTCCCCAGACCATAGTTCCTGAGCTTTCAGGGATTCCCAGACCGCACCCCAGCCCACTAGACTGGCGTCGGTCGTGACAATGACCCACTCTGGTCTGCGGAAGCTCATTCCCTGGGATAGGTGGTCCAGGGATATCCACCAACGGAGTGAATCTCTGGTCTTCTGATCTACTTGAATCACTGGAGACAAGTCTGTATAGTCCCCATTCCACTGTTTCAGCATGCACAGTTGTAATGGTCTTAGATGAATTCGCGCAAAAGGAACTATGTCCATTGCTGCAACCATCAACCCTACTACTTCCATGCACTGAGCTATGGAAGGACGTGGAACAGAATGAAGAACTTGACAAGCGCTTAGAAGTTTTGACTTTCTGACATCTGTCCGAAAGATCTTCATTTCTAAGGAATCTATTATTGTTCCCAAGAAGGGAACTCTTGTTGACGGAGACAGAGAACTTTTTTCTATGTTCACCTTCCATCCGTGAGATCTGAGAAAGGCCAGAACGATGTCTGTATGAGCCTTTGCTTTTGAAAGGGAAGACGCTTGTATTAGAATGTCGTCCAAGTATGGTACTACTGCAATGCCCCTCGGTCTTAGAACCGCTAGAAGGGACCCGAGTACCTTTGTGAAAATCCTTGGAGCAGTGGCTAATCCGAATGGGAGGGCCACAAACTGGTAATGTTTGTCCAGAAAGGCGAACCTTAGGAACTGATGATGTTCTTTGTGGATAGGAATATGTAAGTATGCATCCTTTAGATCCACGGTAGTCATAAATTGACCTTCCTGGATAGTGGGTAGAATCGTTCAAATGGTTTCCATCTTGAACGATGGTACCCTGAGAAATTTGTTTAGGATCTTTAAATCCAGAATTGGTCTGAAGGTTCCCTCTGTTTTGGGAACTACGAACAGATTTGAGTAAAATCCCATTCCTTGTTCCGTCATTGGAACTGGGTGTATCACTCCCATCTTTAACAGGTCTTCTACACAATGTAAGAACGCCTGTCTCTTTATTTGGTTTGAGGATAAGTGAGACATGTGGAACCTTCCCCTTGGGGGTAGTTCCTTGAATTCCAGAAGATAACCCTGAGAAACTATTTCTAGCGTCCAGGGATCCTGAACATCTCTCGCCCAAGCCTGAGCAAAGAGAGAGAGTCTGCCCCCCCACTAGATCCGGTCCCGGATGGGGGGCTACTCCTTCATGCTGTTTTGTTAGCGGTAGCAGGCTTCTTGGTCTGCTTACCCTTGTTCCAGCCTTGCATCGGTTTCCAGGCTGGTTTGGACTGTGAGGCATTACCCTCTTGCTTAGAGGATGCAGAATTAGAGCCCGGTCCGTTCCTGAAATTACGAAAGGAACGAAAATTAGACTTATTCTTGGCCTTGAAAGGCCTATCTTGTGGGAGGGCATGACCCTTTCCCCCAGTGATGTCTGAGATAATCTCTTTCAATTCTGGTCCAAAGAGAGTTTTACCCTTGAAGGGGATGTTAAGCAATTTTGTCTTGGATGATACATCCGCTGACCAAGACTTTAGCCAAAGCACTCTGCGCGCCACAATTGCAAACCCTGAATTTTTCGCCGCTAATTTAGCTAATTGCAAAGCGGCATCTAAAATAAAAGAGTTAGCCAACTTAAGTGCGTGAACTCTGTCCATAACCTCCTCATATGGAGTCTCTCTACTGAGCGACTTTTCTAGTTCCTCGAACCAGAACCACGCTGCTGTAGTGACAGGAACAATGCACGAAATGGGTTGTAGAAGGTAACCTTTTGCGCAATAATGGCGCGAAAATGAGGCTCAGCCTACAACTGGGAAGGCCCTTCCTGACTGGAAAAGGTGTCTAACATAGTGCCTGACGTTAAAAAACGTTCCCCAAGTTTATAAGTGTGAATTATCAGCATAAACATGTATAAAATGTCCAAATAAAGCAATCGATTTAGCCCATAAAAGTGTCTACCAGTTTTATAGCCCATATTAAACCCTTTATTCTGTTTGAGACTAAGAAAATGGCTTACCGGTCCCCATGAGGGGAAATGACAGCCTTCCAGCATTACACAGTCTTGTTAGAAATATGGCTAGTCATACCTTAAGCAGAAAAGTCTGCTAACTGTTTCCCCCAACTGAAGTTACTTCATCTCAACAGTCCTATGTGGAAACAGCAATCGATTTTAGTTACTGTCTGCTAAAATCATCTTCCTCTCACAAACAGAAATCTTCATCCTTTTCTGTTTCAGAGTAAATAGTACATACCAGCACTATTTTAAAATAACAAACTCTTGATAGTAGAATAAAAAAACTACAACTAAACACCACATACTCTTAACCATCTCCGTGGAGATGTTGCCTGTGCAACGGCAAAGAGAATGACTGGGGTGGGCGGAGTCTAGGAGGGACTATATGGCCAGCTTTGCTGGGACTCTTTGCCATTTCCTGTTGGGGAAGAGATATTCCCACAAGTAAGGATGACGCCGTGGACCGGACACACCAATGTTGGAGAAATGATAAATTGTATATATAAAACAACTCTGCAATATACTTTCATTATTTATTTTGTCCTCTTTGCCTGTAATTCCATTCTGAAATTGTGAGCTTTTCAGTTCCTGTTAGAAATGGAAGTGCAGAACACTGTTAAATCCAGCACAACTATTGGCTGCCCACTCTAGTGACCTATTTATAAGTGTCCCTAATTGGCCACAGCAGAGAAGGTAACACAAGTTACAACATGGCAGCTCCCAGTGTTTTATAGACACTAAAACTTTACACTTATTTTGTCACTTTTTAAACAACTAATGAAACTTTAAAAAATACATCTACATGTTAGTCATGGACTAATCTTTTCTTTGAATGCATCATTCTATCTAGCATGTATTTAGTGTTTAATGTCCCTTTAAAGAAGGAATAAAAGTACCACCAGGCCTATTCCATTCCTTAGAAATCATATCAGAAATAGCATCAGGAACTGAAAAAAAACCTCTGAAATAACCACAAGAGGTTTATAAACAAAATTTAAACGTTTACTAGCTTAAAAATCAAGAGGACTAGTCTCCTCAATATCCAATATAATCAACACTTCTTCAACAAAGAACGAACGTACTCCATTTTAAATAAATAAGTAGATTTGTTAGTGTCAACATCTGAGGAAGGATCTTCCAAATTGTGCTACACTGACTGCAATTAGTCACAATCAAGAATTTACCTGTTATTTTAAGTGGAACAAAATGGAGTAATCACAATGTTATAAAGTGCTAAATAGTTATAAGTTCCTCCCTTACTAGGAGTTGTCTTAAACAGAGGGCAGGCATAATATACTAATTAATCAGTTCGATTAAGCTGTGACCAATTTCGTTTTATCCAATGGCTGTGTTATGATGTAAATAAATTTAGTAGTATGTGTGTTTAGGTTAAGCTATGATTACGGCTTCTTGCTGAAACGCGTATGCTTAACACAGCTTATCTTTGAACTCTGCACTGTTGTGTATTTTATGGTGATGAATTGAACTTTTAATCTACCCTTTGGGGTTAAATAAATGCTACGTTTTAACTTTTCGGATTGGCTCGGTTCTCTCTTTATTTTTCATCGAAGGATCTTCTGAATCAGATAGATCCTTGTCAGAGGAGGATAATTCCGTATGTTGTCGGTCATTTGAAATTTCATCAACTTCATGAGAAGTTTAAAAAGACCATTACATTTATTAGAAGGCGGGATGGCAGACAAAGCCTTCTGAATAGAATCAGCAAAAAATTCTTATAAATTCACAGGTATATCTTGCACAATCGATGTTAAAAGAACAGCAACAGGCAATGTATTATTACTGATGGACACATTCTCTGCATGTAAAAGTTTATCATGACAACTTATTACAAACCACAGCTGGAGATATAATCTCTATAAGATTACAACAAATGTACTTAGCTTTGGTAGAACTGTTATCAGTCAGCAGGATTCCAACAGTGTTTTCTGAGACAGGAACAGATTGAGACATCTTGCAAAATGTATGAGAAAAAAAAACATATAAAGCAAAATTATCAATTTCCTTATATGGCAGTTTCAGGAATGGGAAAAAATGCAAACAGAATAGCCCTCTGACATAGAAAAAGGCAAGAGGCAAATAGGAATGGGGTCTAAAATAATTAAAATATTTGGCGCCAAGTATGACGCACAACAAACATACAAATATTTTTTGGCGCCAAAAACGTTCGGAAACGACACACTCGCGTCATAGATGACAAATTTGCGTCAACAAACGTAACTTCGCCCCAAAAAATCTTCCGCCAAAAATGACACAAACTTTAGTATTTTGCGCCCTCGCAAGCCTAATTCTGCCCGCGATATAGAAAAAAAAAAAGACAGTCAATTGAAAAAAGACTACACCCCAGGTAAGAAATAAATTTCTAAAAAATGCATTTCCCAGATATGAAACTGACAGTCTGCAAAAGGAAATATACTGAAACCTGAATCATGGCAAATATAAGTACAATACATATATTTAGAACTTATATATATTATGTTTTTATAATATATATATATATATATATATATATATATATATATATATATATATATATAAATACATAAAGTGCCAAACCATAGCTGAGAGTGTCTTAAGTAATGAAAACATACTTACCTGAAGACACCCATGCACATATAGCAGATAGCTAAACCAGTACTGAAACGGTTATCAGTAGAGGTAATGGAATATGAGAGTATATCGTCAATCTGAAAAGGGAGGTAGGAGATGAATCTCTACGACCGATAACAGAGAACCTATGAAATAGATCCCGTGAGGAAAACCATTGCACTCAATAGGTGATACTCCCTTCACATCCCTCTGACATTCACTGTACTCTGAGAGGAAACGGGCTTCAAGAAAGCTGAGAAGTGCATATCAACGTAGAAATCTTAGCACAAACTTACTTCACCACCTCCATAGGAGGCAAAGTTTGTAAAACTTAATTGTGGGTGTGGTGAGGGGTGTATTTATGGGCATTTTGAGGTTTGGGAAACTTTTCCCCTCCTGGTAGGATTGTATATCCCATACGTCACTAGCTCATGGACTCTTGCCAATTACATGAAAGAAATTACAAGCTCTTATTCACCAAAGCATGACATTTTAGCATAAATAACCCTAGATAACTATGTTTTTAACACCTGCCCTGCTAAAAAAAAACAAAAAACCATAACACAGCCAGGAACGTACGGTTGTACGGCTGCTGCTCCTAATTGGATGTCTGGCTGTGTCTAAATCAGCAGTTTCAGTGCTTGCAGCCCTCAAGCAGGAGGGCCCATAATTATCTTAGATAGCTATATTGCATAGTTCTTTTTATATATATGATTTTATATTTATTATTTTATATTACTATCTGAAAGTGTTTAATGTCCCTTTAAGTTTTTTAAAGGGACATTAAACCCACATTTTTTTCTTTCATTATTCAGATAGAGAATACCATTTTAAACAACTTTCTAATTTACTTCTATTATCTAATTTGCTTCATTCTCTTGATATTCTTTCCTGAAAAGCATATCTAGATAGGCTGAGTAGCTTCTGATTGGTGGCTGCACATAGATGCCTCATGTGATTGGCTCACCCGTGTGCATTGCTATTTCTTTAACTAAGGATATCTAAAGAATAAAGCAAATTAGATAGTAGAAGTAAATTGGAATGTTGTTTAAAATTTTATTCTCTGTCTGAATTATGAAAGAACATTTTTGGGTTTAATGTCCCTTTAAGACAATAATTCAGAGAGCTATATTTGTGATAGGCATTTAGTGTCATAAATAAATATATTTGTGGGTCCTTTATTTTTGTATTTATGTAAAAAAAATCAAAACATCTGCAAACAAACTAGTAAGATAAATGTGTGGCTATATTCTTAAACTTTCTAATCTTTTTACTGCTGACACATTTTGAGGTATGTGTACAATATAGGGGACGTATATAAAAGTGAGAGATGGGAGATCTTGTTGAACACACAGATACCTTGTTAGAATCATGATTAATCATCTTGACATCGAGCAGAGATTTGATTGTTTTTGTGAGCTCCTTCTCATTCATCTGTGTGCTGTCTTGAAGCTCTTTATATGTAACAATTTCACTGTTATTGAAGGCGAGCAGAACAGCCATTTGGTATGTAGTAACCATTGCTACATATGGCTTGCACAGGTAATTCATCTTTACCTCACCTATTATTGGAAGGGAAAAAAATAAAGGTTGTATATATTAATAATGTATTAAAATATTAAATGACCAAACTGGTAAAATCACTAGGTAGTAACACTCCCCGTTCACCTTAAAGGGATAAAGAATTGAGAAAAGAAAATGTTCTATGGTGTTATACTATAGCATTTTATTATTGCATTATTACTGCAAAGGAGATACATACATATTTAAAGTCAGGTTCTGAGCAGCAATGCACTAATGCCGATGACAAGAGGCATGCGTGGTAGCCACCTATCACCAGCTATAGCTCCCAGTAGTTCACTGCTGCTCCTGAGCCTACCTTAGCGTGCTTTTCAACAAAGGATACCAAGAGAATTAAGTACATTTGATAATAGAAGTCAACTGAAAATATTAGTTAAAGGGAAATGAAACCCAAATATATTCTCTTGTGATTCAGACAGAGTATACAATTTTTTTAAAAAAAAGTTTCCGATTTACTTATACTATCAAATTTACTTTGTTCTCATAGTATTCTTTGTTGAAGAGATATCCAAGTAGGTAACATTTCTGGAGCAGTAAATAACCGGAAACACTGCTGCCACCTAGTGCTCTGGTAAATGTATAACAGTAAGAGAAATCCTGCCTCTTATATTAGAAAAGTTATTTTATTGCTTGAGCTTTATTGGAATAAGTTGAGAAAAAATGGTGGTTTATCTAAAGACTTAGCGATGTTAGCAACTGACAAAGAAAAAACTTTTTATTTTATAGCATGGTAACACCTATTTACTACTTTAATTTCATTAGATTATTATATACAGGAGCAATGTCTTCAATACTGATTAATGAGATTCCATCTAACATTGGCTAAGTGTATATGTCAAGATTGCCCCCTTTCTCCCTTACTATTTGATCTGACTATAGAGCTTTTAGCCATCTACCTTAGGGAGAAATTTGAGGGAATTTTAATTGGTAAAGAAAAATTACAATTACTACTATATGCAGATGACTCATGTTTCTTAGAAACAACAAGAAAGAAATTCCAATTATCCCTTGTTCAAGAAAATAGAACATTAAATGAATAATTAGTCACGTCTTCCCCTAACTGCAATCTTAATCTAATTAACATGATTTTATTTCCTAAAGTACTGTATCTGTTGCAGAACCGTCCACATTTTATAAACTTTAAAGCTTTTCTTTTTGGTAAAAGGAAACTGCGTATGGCTATAGATAAATTAACAGCTAAAATGTTTTGGTGGCTTTGCATTTCCATCTTTCCAAATGTACCATTTTTCTTTTATGATACAGATAGAGCATGCGATTTTAAAGAACTTTCCAATTTACTTCTTTTATCTAATTAGTTCAGTTCTCTAGGTATCCTTTGTTGAAAATCATATCTAGGTAGGCTCGGGAGCTGGGAGTTAGCTGCTGATTGGTGGCTGCACATATATGCCTCTTGTGATTGGCTTACCAATGTGTTCAGCTAGCTCCCAGTAGTGCATTGCTGCTCCTTCAATAAAGGATACCAAGAGAAAGAAGCACAATTTGTAAGAGAGGTAAATTAAAAGTTGTTTACAAATGCATGTTCTATCTGAATCAGAAAAATAAAAAAAATACAACCCCCTAAATTAGAGTGTTATACATCCCGACTAAAATAAAAGAATTAAGAAAATTTGATAATAGAAATAAACTGAAAAGATTTCTTAAAGGGAAACGAAACCCAAAATGTATTTTATTAGAATTCACACAGAGCATACAATTTAAAAAAAAATATCTTTCTAATTTACTTCTATTATCAAATTTATTTTGCTCTCATAGTATTCTTTGTTGTAGAGATACCTGGGTAGGAAGCATGTATATTTCTGGAGCAGTACATAACTGGAAAAACTGCTGCCACCTAGTGCTCTGGCAAATGTATAACAGTTATAAAATTGATACCATATATCGCTTGAGTCACATGCACGCTCCTACACCTTCCTACCTGTTCTTCAACAAGAAACAATAAGAGAAAGCAGTACATTTGCTTCTAGAAGTACATTTTAGAGTTTTGTTTTTTAATTTTACACTATATCTGAAAATTGTGTGTTTTATGTCATTTTAAAACTGCAAACTCTCCATGAATCGTGCAACAATAATTTTGTATTGTTAGCCCTAAACGTGATTATGCCTGTAGCATACTTCCTTTATGGAGAACAAATACAGCCAAACAACAGTGTCCCACACACTGAGTACAAAGGTCTAAAGAAGAAGGGCCACATACTCATACAGGAATAGGTAACGGCAAAGTAACTAAACAGGTACAGTTACATATCAATAAAATAAGTAATCAGAGCTCACATCAGTGCGAGCTATGGGACTGTTCTATGCAACTCCTTTACTACTTTAAAGGGATATGAAACCCACATTTTTTCTTTAATGATTCAGATAGAATAATTTACTCTTATTCATTTTTCTTTGTTTTCTTGGTATCTTTATATGAAAAGCAGGAATGTAAGTTTATGACCCTGACCATTTTTGGTTCAGCACCTTGGTGGCTGATTCTGCCTATGTTAAAGGGATAGCAAAGTAAAAATCAATCTTTTATTATCCATTCTATTTGCATTGTTTGTTGAGGAGTAAGAATATGTAGTCTCATGAGTACTAAAGCACGACTAGGAGCTAGCTGAATACATTAGGAGAGCCAATGACAAGAAGCATATATGTGTAACCAGCTAGCTCCCAGTAGTATACTGCTGTCCATCCGCCTACCAAGGTTTACTCTCCAACAAAGGATACCAAGCGAACAAAGCAGATACTTAAAATGACATGTTCTATCTTAATCATGAAAGTGTTATTTTGACATTGAAACAAGATCCTTTACCTTTCGGTTAGCGGATGGCGCTTAAGTGCCAGCTGTTGTCATTAGTGGAGAAGTGTCACAATAGAGCTTGTAAGCCCGAGGTAAAATCAAAACACCTTTATTGTTTCACATTAAAAACATACAGACACACTGATCCTATGTCCATAAACTCTTATTTTTGGCATTGTCCCTTTAAGTTTGCACAAGACTTTATACCCAAAAGCACCTCAATTAGAGAAATATATAACATCAATGATTTATATGAAATATATTATCGACTATTACCTGTGCAAAGATAGTGCAACCATGTCAGCTTTCTTCCACTGAAATGCTGGTTGTAAAATAATTCAAACTAAAAAACAAAAAACACAAGTTTCAATAAAAACAACGGAAATTATGCAAAAGAAAATTTAGATGAGACACAGTGACATATGACTAGAAAGGTAATTTATACCAATGCACATGAATATGAAAATACCCAGAATCCTGCTCGTTAATAAAAGCAGTATTTTGTCTCCTGTGGGTATCAGTGACACTTTCTGATTCATTAGATCAGTAAAAGGGAATAGCAAGTACTTCATTATGAGACATTTGGAATGGGAATAAAACTGCTATATCTCCCAATAGAGCCCTTTACAATTCTTTAGTAAATTACGAGAGACATTAGAATAGCAGCTCCTGCAGGAGGTTCCTCTTGTGGAACTGAGCATGCTGCAGTGTTTAGCAATATTAAACGTCTCTAATAAACTCACAATATTACAAAAAGATGGAGAGTTAAATGCTCACAGTTATGGGTTTTCTGGGCTCATTCCTGTAGAAACATCAGACAATGTCTCAGTTTGAAGGTTATTTAGGGAACAAAGGAGCAACCAATGCACAAAACAGTAAAATAGATTTGAAGCTAGGAGGATTTTAAGAGTCATCGTCGCTCACTGTATAAATAAAATGTGAAGCACCACATCAGTAATCACTAAATGATCTTTATTCCTGTTCTATTGTAGTCATTTTGCCATTAATTTTCAGATCCGCTGCAGATTTTTTAACTCGCCAAAATAACAGTGGACCGAAACCTAAATTCTGTATAATCCTCCTCCAAAACAATTCTCTCCTATTTCTAGATTTTTCTTGGGTGCAAAGTAATCAAAAGGGAAATTTGCTAAATGTATATGTTCTGATTTCAGCATGTAGTTGTATGTATTACTAAACTTAGCTATGTGTTCTAGACCTCCCAAAAGGGTTAAAGACATAGGTAAAGCTCTGCTAGAGAGAGCAGCAACACTGCAACTGGCAATAAAGAAACCACAGCTAATCAGGTGCAGAATCCATCACTGGTTGGCAGCCTCCAAGCAGCACTTTACCTATGTATTTAATCAATTTGTGATCAGCAATGAAAATGACACACTACAATAAATTAGAGCTTGTGGTTTTGGCATGAGAATATACCTATAGGATTTAGGGAGCTACTACAAATTTCAGTATGTGAGATCCATTGGAAAACATACAGAAATTGGAGACATAATTTGAGGTCAGTACCAAAGTGTCCCATGCAAATAGACAATTAGGGAGGAAGCACTGTCTCCAAAGCCTTTCCACCAATTAATCATATAATATTTTAAAGTGTGTTGTTTTAGAAAATATATCCTATATTGGGGCTTTAATTGTTTCTGTGATAATGAACAATAACCCCCTGTACGGTATCAGCACCCACCATCTGAACACTCTTTTCCAGTTCCTGAGGGATTGCAAACGTAGAAGATGGTGCTTGAGTTAGTGGCCATGCACCAGCCTAAAGGAAAATAATGACAATTAATTGAAGGCTTTACTAGAGGAAAAAACTAAACTATTTCTGAACATACTTATACATTGATTTTTAAATAGGTTCAATATTTCAACAGAAAAAAACTATTAGGCATATTTAAATGGACAGTCTACTCCAGAATTACTATTGCTTAAAAAGATAGATAATTCCTTCATTACCCATTCCCCAGTTTTGCATAACCAACACGGTTATATTAATATACTTTTTACCTCTGTGATTACCTTGTATCTAAGCCCTTGAAAACTGCCCCCTTATTTCAGTTCTTTTGACAGACTTGCATTTTATCCAATCAGTGCATTTTCATAAGTAACTCCAAGGGCATGTGCCCAATATTATCTATATGGCACACATGAACTAACGCCATCTAGCTGTGAAAAACTGTAAAATGCATTGAGATAAGAGGCAGCCTTCAATAATTTAGAAATTAGCATATGAGCTTACCTAGGTTTAGCTTTCAACTAAGAATACCAAAAGATCAAAGCAAATTTGATGATAAAAGTAAAATGGAAAGTTGTTTAAAATTACATGCCCTATCTGAATCATGAAAGTTTCAAATCGACTACACTGTCCCTTTCATAAAACAGTGTTGGGGAATTGGTAATAAAGGGATTATATATATTTTTTTTTAAACAATGACAATTTTCAAGTAGACTGTCCCTTTAAGTGATTCATTATTAGTTGGATCAATGAGAACGTAAACCCAATAAATTAGTTGAACACAAACATTGAATATGGTGATGTTTGTCAGCCCTAACATTGTAAAATGGTAATAATCCGGTTAAAACCGTACAGTTCCACAGATAACATTTGTTTTACGCTAACAGCTGCCTACAGCGCGTTAATCAGAAGTTACACAACAGGCAGGAAACATTGGTAAATGCAGATGTTAAGGTGAATAGAAAGTAACAACTTGCAGGAATGGATGAGGCACAGTGAAGTAAATGCACAAAATGATGTACTGCAGTATCAGAGGACAGAATCCAAAGCATATCTTTTGTATTAAGATTTATTATAATAATGTGTAAATACTGGTAACACTGATACAAATATAGTGAAACATATAGGACTGAGCGCTATCAATATATTAATATGAGGATAACATATCTGGAATTTGGCAGCCATACTATATATCTCTGGTATGTTTATCAAAATACATTTATCATATAAGAGACTTAAATTATATTTTATTTCCAGTTAAGTACGTCTCTCTATTTTCTTTTTTGTATCTATCTATTGGGTACTTATAGAGCGCAAACAAGGCGCTCTTGGGTCACCCTAAGAGTAAAAGGGGAAACCAGACATGGACTCCTTGCACACAGGCTCTAGAGAGATGCACTAACAAACCTCACTAACAAACCCAAAGAGGCCGAAACATATGTCTGGGGCTTGTAGTTCAGAGGAGAATTGCCTGATATTTCAGGGCTGTACTGTCATTGGGTAGGATCAGACTGATATGCTACAGGATACTTCTCCTCTGTGAGAGGTATAGTGTGCTAAGAGAGTATGCACCCTGAGTGGCACTGGCCTTATGAACCAACAAAGTTTTTCTAGCTTTTGTTCTGTCTCAGTTGAGTGGGTCTCTCTATTTGCTTTCTAAAATGCAAGTCTATAAATAGCAATGAAATAAGGGGGCAGTCTGCAGAGGCTTAGAGTCAAGGCAATCACAGAGGTAAAAAAACTAAATTTATGCTTACCTGATAAATTTCTTTCTTTTCGGCATGGAGAGTCCACATTTTCATTCCAATTACTAGTGGGATATTCACTCCTGGCCAGCAGGAGGCGGAAAAGAGCACCACAGCAGAGCTGTTAAGTGTCACTTCCCTTACCCATAACCCCCATTCATTCGGCCGAAGGGAAACGGATAAAGAAGATAACACAAGGTTATAGAGGTGTCTGAGGTTTGTACAAAAAAAACCTGCCATCTAAAATTTAATGAAGGGCAGGTCCGTGGACTCTCCATGACCGGAAAAAAAGACATTTATTAGGTAAGCATAAATTGTGTTTTCTTTCCTATGGCATAGAGAGTCCACAATTTAATTCCAATTACTAGTGGGAGCCAATACCCAAGCTAGAGGACACAGAATGAAAAGGGAGGGAGAACAAGACAGGCGGACCTAAAGAGAAGGCACTACCTCATAAAAAACTATTCTACCAAAAGAAGTCCCAGCAGAGGCAAAAAAAAAAATCAAAATTTGTAAAATTTTGGAAAAAGGAATGCAATGAGGACCATAAGTCAGTCTTGCAAATTAGTACCACAGAAGCTTCCTCTTTGAAAGACCAGGAAGAAAAGACAGCTCTAGAGGAATGAGCCTTAATTCTCTCAGGAGGCTGATGTCCAGCTGTCTCATAAACTAATCGAATAACACTTCTCCACCAGAGAGAAAAAGAGTGGTAGAAGTGGCCTTCTGACCCTTATGTTTACCTGAGAAAAACACAAACAGGGCAGAAGTCTGACGAAAATCTTTAGTTGCTTGAAGGTAAAATATTTGAACACGCACAACATCCAAGTTATGCAAAAGACATTCCTTCTGGGAAGAAGGATTGTGACAAAAAGAAGGAACAATTTCCTGATTATTATTGCGATCCTGTGCTACCTTAGGGAGAAACCCCAGTTTAGTATGGAGGACCGCCTTATCAGCATGAAAAATAAGGTAAGGGGAATAACTCTGCAGAGAAGCAAGAAATAGCAATAAGAAACAAAACATTCCAAGATAGTAATTTAATATCAACAGAATTCATCGACCCAAAAGGAGCCTCCTGCAAAACTTTAAAAACAAGATTAAGGCTCCAAGGAGGAGCAACAGGTTCAAACACAGGCCTGATTCTGACCAAGGCCTGAACAAAAGATTGAACATCTGGCAGATCTGCCAGACGTTTATGCAAAAGAATAGACAGTGCAGAAATCGGACCCTTCAGAATACTAACCGACAAACCTTTCTCCAGGCCCTCCTGAAGAAAAGACAAAAATCGAGGAACCCTTACTCTGTTCCACTAGAAACCCTTTGAATCACACCAATAAAGGTATTTGCGCCATACCTTATGGTAAATCTAGCGAGTAACAGGCTTGCAAGCCTGAAACATGGAATCAAAGATATTCTCAGAGAAGCCACGCCTAGCCAAAACTATGCGATCAATTTCCAAGCAGTCAGCTTCAGGGAATTCAGATATGGATGGAGGAATGGAACCTGAAGTAGAAGGTCCTTCCTCAGCTGAAAATTCCAAAGTTGGAAGAGATGACATCTCCCCCAGATCCGCAAACCAGATCCTGCAAGGCCAAGCAGGAGCTATGAGAATCACAGACGCTTTCTCCATATTGATACGAACTCGTGAAAGGAGAGCAAATGGGGGAAACAGGTATGCTAGACCGAAATTCCAAGGAACCGTCAGAGTCTATCAGAACGGCTTTTGAATCACTAGATCTAAAACTGTACTAGGAAGCTTGGCAACTTGACACAACACCATCAGATCCAACTCTGGAACCCCCCACCTGAGGGTTATCATCAAGAATAACTCCGGATGGAAAGGCCACTCCCCGATGAAAGGATTTGCCCGCTCCTAAAATCCGCTTCCCACCTAAATCACCCCTGGAATGTAGACGACATATAGGAAACAGTCTAGAAACTCCTCCCACTGCAGAATACAGAACACCTCCTTCAATGCTAATGAACTCCGAGCCCCCCCCTGGTAGAAGATGTATGCCACCGAAGAGATGTCCGATTGGAAAGTGAAAAACCAGACCAAGGCTAGTTGAGGTCAAGCTGTCAAGGCATTGAAGATTGTTCTTAACTATAAGATAATTATGAAAATAGAAGACTCTTCAAGTACAAAAAACCCTAAGCTCTTTTTAAAAAGCTCCAAAGAGTTCCCCATCCCACCAGGCTGGGGTCCGTGGTCACTATGACCCAGGAATGTCTCAGGAAGCATGAACCTTGAGACAGATGGTCCTATCAAATTATAGAGAATCTTGTTAGGGAATCTAAAACTATCCTCTAAGATAGATCTGAGTGGTCTCCTTTCCATTGTCCGAGCAGGTATAACTGTAGAGGTCTCAGATGGAAACAAACAAAAGCAATAATGTCCATGGAAAAAACCATTAGAATATAGGACTTTCTGATATTAGTCAGGAAAACCTTCAACATTCATGGATAAAGAGCTTATGATCACGTCCAAAAAGCATACCCGGAGATAGTTAACAGGGAACACCTTCCAGTATATTCTCCATCTATGAGAACTATAACTAGACAATAGAAATATCTGTATGAGATCCGTAGAAAAGTCTGTATGAGATCCTGGTAAATGAAAAGATGACGTCTGAACCAGAAACTATTCAGGCATGGAGTCACTGCTATCTCCTGAGATCTGATCATCACCAGAAGATCCCCTAGCTTCATCTTTGTGAAGATCCAACGGACCGAAAAAATGCCAAAGGAAAGGGCAACAAAACGGAAGAGTCTGTCCCGAAAGACAAACCGTAGGAATTGGAGATGTTCTCTGAGAATAGGAACAAGAAATACATGTCCTTCAGGGCTATGGAGACCATAAACTGACAATCCTGAATCACGAGTAGATTACATTTGAAGGACAGGACCTCCACTAAAAATTAGATTCTGGTGACCCTTAGATCTAGCCTACTTGACTAGAGGAGGAAAATATCCTCTTCCACCATCGGAAATAATCTCTGCCAAACTAGAACCAAACAAGGTCTGGACTAGGAAGAGACATATGCAGACCAAGATATTAACCAAAGAGCTCAGTGACAACTTGCACACTGTCATCCCAGATAAAGGATTAGCCAGAACTACAGCCTAGATCCCAACCTGGATATCTTCTATGGTAGTCCTCGGAAATGAAAAGGTCTAGGAGGCAATCTGCCAGACCGGGCTGTGGTGGGATTTAAACCCATGGCTCTGTCGATTGCGTATGAGATGAGACACAGGTAGATCTAGATTGGACAAAGAGTCATACCAACAACCAACAAGAGGTTGCACTCACAACAGTAGCAATACTTGGGACTGATTGCCGTTGGTAATCCTGATGAAAAAACTCTTTCCAGTTTTTTTTTTGTCCTATAAAAAAGGGAACTATCTTCAAGTGAAAGGAATAATATATATCACAACATAAGATAAAACTGCTCAATATGAAGACATTAAAATATTGAGTCCATATAAAATAAATATGAACACTAGAGGAATATAAACATATTAGTGAACTCAATAAAAAACATGTTATGAAGGAATACATAATGCCACAGACATCCTCACATCTTTTGTGACAAACACTGCAGAAAGATAGACACCATCTTGTACAGCCCATATACCAAGTAAGGAACTACTCATAAAAAAGTGTTCTAAGGTCACTAAATTAAATATACTGTATGTATGTCAGCTAAATGATTCCTCGATTACATCAATATAGAGAAATTACAACAGTGGTTCATAAATAGGAAAGGTATGACCAAACAGAAATTACTCTATTGTAAAAGAGAGAACAACAAAAAAATGTGCCCATGCTACATAGAATATGGATACATAAAATAACCTTAATAAAGTCCTTAGAAAATAAACTTAGGACTATATAAATGCCATCTAGAAATCAACTCCATATGAGAGAAATTTCATGAGAAAGGTAATATTACAGTGAAGCGCTAGTAATCAGCTGAGAAACCAAGCTGATAAAAACTAAATAAAGTGCGCCAGCTTCTACTGTCCAAGGCGGGAAAACGGATTAAAATATGAACCGCCAACAAGCATTCTAAAACAGCATTCAGGAAAGAAAGAAACAATGTCAAAAAGGTGCTTGAGCCACACCACATAACACAAATCATACATATTTCCCTTAAAGGAACACTGAACCCAAATTTTTTTTCTTTCGTGATTCTGATAGAGTAGGCAATTTTAAGCAACTTTCTAATTTACTCCTATTATCAAATTTTCTTCATTCTCTTGGTATCTTTATTTGAAAAGCAAGACTGTAAGTTTCGATGCCGGCCCATTTTTTGGTGAACAACCTTGGTTGTTCTTGCTGATTGGTGGCTAAATTCACCAACTAATGAACAAGTGCTGTCCAGGGTCTGAACCAAAAAATTGTCTGGTTACTTAGCTTAGATGCCTTCTTTTTCAAATAAAGATAGCAAGAGAACGAAGAAAAATTGATAATAGGCGTAAATTAGAAAGTTGCTTAAAACTGCATGCTCTATCTGAATCACTAAATAAAAAAACATAAATGTATGTAAGAACTTACCCGATAAATTCATTTATTTCATATTGGCAAGTCTATGAGCTAGTGACGTATGGGATATACATTCCTACCAGGAGGGGGCAAAGTTTCCCAAACCTCAAAATGCCTATAAATACACCTCCCACAACACCCACAATTCAGTTTAACTAATAGCTAAGAAGTTAGGTGATAACAAAAGGAGTAAAAAAGCATATAAAAAGAGGAACCATAAATATAATTGTGCTTTTATATAAAAAAACAAAAACATAACCACCATAAAAATGGTGGGCCTCATGGACTCTTGCCAATATGAAAGAAATGAATTTATACATAAATTATGTTTTCTTTCATGTAATTGGCATGAGCTAGTGACGTATGGGATAGAAATACCCAAGATGTCCACAGAAGAGTCACTAGAGAGGGAGGGATAAAATAACAACAGCTATTTCCACTAAGAAAATAAATCCACAAAATAATTAAGTTTTTCTTAAAAAACAAAAACAAATGAAAAGCAGTAGAATCAAACTGACAGCTGCCTGAAGAACTTTTCTACCAAAGACTGTTTCAGAAGAAGCAAATACATCAAAATGATAAAAACAAGAAAAGTATTCAAAGAAGACTAAATTACTGCTTCAGAAATTTGATAATCTGAAGCTTCATTCTGAGAAAGCCCAAGATATGGCAACAGAACTTAGTAGAATGAGCTGAAAATCTCTGAGGCAGAGGCTGCCCTGCCTCCAAATAAGCCCTAAGAAACAAAAGCTTTAACCAGGATGTCAAAGAAATGGCAGAGGTTTACATCCAAAGAATCAAAGAATGTAAAGAACTCTGAAAGAATTCTTTAGGATTAGGACACAAAGAAGGAACAACAATTTCTCTACTAATGTTGTTTAAATTCACAACCTTAGGGAAAAAAAAGTCCACAAAACAACTTATCTAGATGAAAAAAATCAGATAAGAAGACACACAAGAGAGCTGATAAATCAGAAACTCTTCTAGCAGAAGAGGTAGCCAAAAGAAACAACACTTTCCAAGAAAGTAGATAATCTTCAAAGAAAATATAGGCTCAAAAGAAAGAGCCTGCAAAATCCTTAAACCAAATTAAGACTCCAAAAAGGAGAATTAATTAATAAACAGGCTTGATACAAACCAAAGCCTGAACAAAACAGGGAATATCAGGCAGTTTAAACAATCTTTCTAGGAAATAAAACAGAAAGAACAGATTTTTGTCACTTCAAAAAATTTGCAGACAAACTTATCCAAACCATCCTGAAAAAACTGAAAAATCCTAGGAATTCTAAAAGAATGCCAAGAGAATTTATGTGAAGAAATTCATAAAATATAGGTTTTCCAAACCTGATAATAAATGTTTCTTGAAACAGACTTGTAAGCCTGCAACATAGTGATAAAAACTGAGTCAAAGAAACCTCTATGACTAAACACTAATCAATTTCCATACCTTCAAATCAGTAATTTGAGATCCCAATGGAAAAATGGCCCCTGAAACAAGAGGGCTGGCCAAAGAAAAATCGGCCAAGGATGGCAACTGGACATCCGGACAAGATCCACATACTAAACCTGTGAGGCCATGCTGATGCTATCAGAAACACATGAGACTGTTCCAATATGATCTTGGAGACCACTCTTGGAAGAAAAAAACAGAGGCAGAAAGATGTAGCCAGGTTGCAAAACCAAGACACTGCTAATGCATCCACCATTTCTGCCAGAGGAACCCTGGACCTGATATAAATCGTAGAAATTAGACAGGAGATGAATTCCACCTAAGAATGTATTCAATATACTTCTTAATTGCTAAGGAACTGCGAGTCCCTATTTGATGATTGACATATGCCACAGTTGTGATAGTCTATCTGAAAGCAAAATGAAAAGTTCTCCCCTAAAAGAGGCCAAGCCTGAAAGAGCTCTGAATATAGCACAGAGTTCTAAAATATTGATTGGAAACCTCGCCTCTTGAAGTTTCCAAACCCCTTGTGCTGTCAGAGACCCTCAGACAGCTCCCCAACCTGTAAGACTTGCATCCATTAAGAATACAGTCCAGGAAGGACGAACAAAAGGAGGCCCCCTGAATAAAACCATGATAGTCTAATCTCCAAATCAGAGAGAGTTGAGTGTTGGGATTTAAGAATATCAACGTTGATATCTGAAAACAATCCCTGTACCAGTGATTCAGTATGCAAAGCAAAAGAGGTCTCAGATGAAAAAAACGAGCAAAGGGAACCACGTCTGATGCTGCAGTTATGAGACCCATGCACATAGCCACTGAAAGACATTTTCTAGACTGTAAGTTAGACAGGCTAACACCAATTACAATTGAGTTTTGTCCGATAAAGACAAATTCATGAACACAGAATCCATCTAGATACCTAAAAAGAAGTGACCCTTGTCTGAGGAATCGCGAAACTCTTAGGTAAACAAAACTAGTTGATTCATGAGAGATTCTAATAAAAGAAAAGATTAAGCTAATACCAAGATACCATCCAAATAAGGAAACACCACAATACCCTACTGTCTTATTACAGAAAGAAGGGCACCCAGAACCTTTGAAAAGATTTATAAGGCTGTCACTAGACCAAATGGAAACGTGACAAATTGGTAAAGCTTATCTAAAAAAAAAGACTCTCAAAAACCAAAAGTGGTCTGAATGAAATAAAATATGAGGATAAACGCCCTGTAAAAATTAGTGGACATGAAATTAACTTGCTGAACAAAAGGCATAATAGTCCTTATAGTCGCCCACTTGAAAGTTGAAACTCTTACAAAACAATATAAAGTCTTCAGATCCAAGATTGGACTAAATAAACCTTTCTTCTTTGGGACAAAAAAAAAGAATTGAATAGAAAACCAATCCCTGTTCCTACTAAAGAACTGGTATAATCACTCCTGAAAAAAATTCACAGAGTGTACTGAGAAAGAATCTTCCCATAGAAGGTCTCATTCTAAAAATCTATTCAGACCCTAAGAATAATATAGATTTTGGACTGAATTCATCCAAAAACTATTTTTTCTGCCCCCCAACAGAAGGACTGGTTTGAGAACCGCACCTTCATGCAGTCCAATAACTAGTAATTATACAGCGTTTTTCTCCCAGAAGGAAACAAAAAAATTATTTTTCATTGCTTGCACTCTGAGTTAACCAAATTAGCAGCTGATAAAAACAGTTGTTATTATTACCCAAATAAATGGTACACAATAAATTGACCTCAAAAAGGCTGAAGGACTGTATTAACTCTGCCGGGATATGAATCTATGACCCATAGATCTAGAACAAGCGTTTGTAGTCAGGACATTCACCAACTGATCTACATCACCGGACTAAAAGTAGGGCAGAAAAGACTAAACCTCCAGAAATAGTGGAGATAATAGAAATCAAAAATTATTATCCTAACAAGCTAGAGATAATAAAATATATTTGAAATCATAATAACAGATATAGTAAACATAATACAATGAATACATCAGAAGTAAATAAACAGATTTATATACTTGAGAATCTGAAACTGCTTATGCTAACTGTTCAAAAACAAAAAGGTTGAAAGAAAAGTAATGTAAGCCACAGATAAAGCTGAGCTTAAAATATAAACAGTATGTGAATATGCTCTACTAAGGTTATAATCAAACGCTAAAGAATCCTAAAAATAAGTACAGATTTCCATAGAAATAATAGTACAGTCCCAAAAGGGAATCAAGATAAATCGATCTTTAAAGAGCATTTTGCGTCGGAGCGAGCCCGTGAAAAAATTGAAAAAGAAAATGTATGCTTACCTGATAAATTTATTTCTTTTTTGACACGATGAGTCCACGGATCATCTTAACTACTATTGGGAATACCTCTCCTGCCCTGCAGGAGGCAGCAAAGAGCACCACAGCAAAGCTGTTAAATATCACCTCCCTTCCCTCCCAACCCAGTCATTCGACCAAAGTAAAGGAGAGAAAGGAAGTAATAAGGTGCAGAGGTGCCTGAAGTTTATAATAACCAACAACCTGTCTATTCAAAACAGGGCGGGCCGTGGACTCATCATGTCAAAAAAGAAATAAATTTATCAGGTAAGCATACATTTTCTTTTCTTTTTAATGACACGATGAGTCCACGGATCATCTTAATTACTATTGGGAATCAATACCCAAGCTAGAGTACACAGATGATACGGGAGGGACAAGACAGGGAACCTAAACGGAAGGCACCACTGCTTGAAGAACCTTTCTCCCAAAAGCGGCCTCAGCTGAGGCAAAAGTGTCAAATTTGTAGAATTTTGAAAAAGTGTGAAGAGAAGACCAAGTTGCAGCCTTGCAAATCTGTTCAAAAGAAGCCTCATTCTTGAATGCCCATGAGGAAGCAACAGCCCTCGAGGAATGAGCCGTAACTCTCTCTGGAGGCTGCTGTCCAGCAGTCTCATATGCAAAACATCTGATACTCTTTTGATAAAAGAAAAGAGAAGTAGCCGTAGCTTTCTGTCCCTTACATTTTCCTGAGAAAACCACAAACAAAGCAGAAGACTGACGAAAATCCTTAGTCGCCTGCAGGTAAAACTTTAAGGCACAAACCACGTCCAAGTTGTGCAGAAGCCGTTCCTTCTGAGAGGTAGGATTAGGACACAAGGAAGGAACAACAATCTCCTGATTAATGTTCCGATCAGAAACAACCTAATTTAGTACGTAAGACTACCTTATCTGAATGAAGAATAAGGTAAGGGAACTCATACTGCAATGATGAGAGCTCTGACACTCTCCGAGCAGAAGAAATAGCAACAAGAAATAAAACTTTCCAAGATAACTTAATATCTAAGGAATGCATAGGCTCAAACGTAGCCCCTTGAAGAACTTTGAGAACCAAATTAAGGCTCCATGGAGGAGTAAATGGCTTGAACACAGGTCTGATCCTAACCAAGGTCTGACAAAAAGATTGCACATCTGGAACATCTGCCAAACGTTTGTGTAACAAAATAGATAAGGCAGAAATTTGACCCTTCAGGGAACTTGTCGATAATCCTTTCTCCAAACCCTCTTGGAGAAAAGACAAAATTCTATGAATCCTAACTCTACTCTAGGAGTAGCCCTTGGATTCACACCAATAGAGATATTTACGCCATATCTTATGGTAAATCCTTCTAGTTACAGGTTTACGAGCCTGAATCATGGTCTCTATGACCGATTCTGAAAAGGCCCGTTTGGATAATATTAAACGTTCAATCTCCAAGCAGTCAGCTTCAGAGAAACTAGATTTGGGTGATGGAAGGGCCCTTGAATTAGAAGGTCCTTCCTCAACAGAAGTCTCCAAGGTGGTAGAGATGACATGTCCACCAGATCTGCATACCAAATCATGTGAGGCCAAGCTGGTACAATGAGGATCACTGAAGCCCTCTCCTGCTTGATTCGAGCAATTACCCGAGGAAGAAGAGCAAATGGAGGAAATAGGTATGCTAGACTGAAGGTCCAAGGTCAGGGCGTCTATCAGTACCGCCTGAGGGTCCCTGGATCTTGACCCGTACCTCGGAAGCTTGGCATTTTGCCAAAATGCCATGAGATCCAATTCCGGCTGACCCCATTTGAGAATCAGGCTGGAAAACACTTCCGGATGGCGTTCCCACTCCCCCGGATGAAAGGTCTGCCTGCTCAGGAAGTCCGCCTCCCAGTTGTCCACCTCTGGGATGTAGATCGCAGACAGACAGCAAGAGTGGGTTTCTGCTCACTAAATTACTTTGGTTACCTCTGTCATCGCTAAGGAACTCCTTGTTCCTCCCTGATGATTGATGTAAGCCACTGAAGTTATGTTGTCCTACTGGAACCTGATAAACTGGACCGAGGCTAACTGGGGCCAGGCCAGAAGAGCATTGAAGATCGCTCTCAGTTCTAGAATGTTAATCGGTAGAACAGACTCTGACTAAGTCCAAACTCCCCGAGCCCTTAGGGAGCCCCAGACTGCTCCCCATCCTAGAAGGCTGGCGTCTGTAGTCGCAATCACCCAAGATGGTCTGCGAAAGCAGGTACCCTGGGAGAGATGTTCCCGAGACAACCACCATTGAAGAGAATCCCTTGTCTCCTGCTTCAGAAGTATTTGAGGAGACAAAACCGCATAATCTCCATTCCATTGCCTGAGCATGTTTAACTGCAGAGGTCTGAGATGGAACTGAGCAAACGGGATGATGTCCATTGCCGCTACCATCAGCCAGATTACCTCCATGGACTAAGCCACAGAGGAGTGGACTGAAGAGCTAGACAAGTATCGAAAATCTTTGATTTCCTAACTTCTGTCAGAAGAATCTTCATTGATAGGGAATCTATTATGGTTCCCAAGAAAGTTACCCTTGTATTTGGGACTAAGGAACTCTTTTCCAGATTTACCTTCCATCCGTGAGATCGCAGGAAGGATAACAACATCTCCGTGTGGGATCTTGCTTCTTGAAAAGATGGCGTCTGGACTAGGATGTCGTCCAGATATGGCGCCACTGCAATGCCCCGTAACCGAAGCACCGCCAACAGCGATCCCAGAACCTTTGAAATTCAAGACAGAAGGGAAGAGCCACGAATTGGAAGTGTTTGTCTAGAAAGGCAAACCTTAGAAACTTGTGATGATCATTGTGAATAGGAACATGCAAGTACGCGTCCTTTAAATCCACCGTTGTCATAAATTGACCCTCTTGGACCAAAGGAAGAATGGAATGAATAGTTTCCATCTTGAAGGACGGTACTCTGAGGAATTTGTTTAGACTCTTGAGATCTAAAATAGGCCAGAAGGTTTCTCTCTTTTTTGGGAACCACGAACAGATTGGATTAAAATCCCAGACCCTGTTCCTAAATCGGAACAGGAACTATCACTCCCAGGTCGGAGAGGCCTCCTACACAGTGTAAGAACGCCTCTCTTTTTGTCTGGTCTACAGATAATCTTGAAAGCAGAAACCTGCCTCTGGGAGGAAAACTTTTGAACTCTAGTTTGTATCCCTGGGACACTATTTCTACTGCCCAGGGATCCTGAACATCTCAAACCCAAGCCTGAGCGAAAAAGGAAAGTCTGCCCCCTACAAGATACGGTCCCGGATTGAGGGCAGGCCCGTCATGCTGTCTTTGATTCAATAGCAGGCTTCTTGGATTGTTTTCCCTTATTCCAAGACTGAGTGGGTCTCCATGAAGGTTTAGACTGTTCCTGCTTGGAGGCAGAAGAGGAAGAATTTCCCTTGAAATTTCGAAAGGAACGAAAATTACTCTGTTGTCCCTTTTGTTTGTTTCTCTTATCCTGAGGGAGAAGATGACCCTTACCTCCGGTAATATCAGAGATTATTTCCATCAAGCCAGGTCCAAATAAGGTCTTCCCCTTGTAAGGAATTGCTAAAAGCTTAGACTTAGAGGATACATTCACAGACCAAGGTTTTAACCATAAGGTTCTGCAAGCTAGAACAGAGAAACCTGAAATCTTTGCTCCCAGTTTGATAACTTGAAGGGAAGCATCCGTAAGAAAGGAATTAGCCAATTTAAGAGCTTTTATCCTATCCTGGATTTCATCCAGGGAAGTCTCAGTCCTGAAAGCATCAGACAACGCATCAAACCAATATGCCTCCGCACTAGTGACGATAGCAATGCACACAGCTGGCTCCCATTGTAAGTCCTAGTGTACATACATCTTCTTGAGTAACCCTTCTAATTTTTTGTCCATAGGATTCTTGAAGGCACAACTATCCTCTATGGGAATAGTAGTTCTCTTGGCTAAGGTGGAAACAGCTCCTTCCACCTTGGGGACTGTTTGCCAAGCATCCTTAACAGAATCAGCTATGGGATACATCTTTTTAAATATAGGAGAAGGAGAAAGGGTATGCCCCGTCTCTCCCACTCCTTAGCAATGATCTCGGTCTGGTACCGGAAAAACGTCTATCGAGGAAGGTACCTCAAAATATTTGTTTAGCTTACTGGACTTCTTGGGATTAACAACAACCATGGAGTCACGGGCGTCCAATGTAGCTAAAACCTCCTTAAGTAATAGACAGAGGTGTTCTAGCTTAAACCTGAAGGATACAACTTCAGTATCAGCAAGAAGCATTACACTGTCCGAATCTGAAATTTCATCTTCAGATGCTACAACATTATCCTCCTCTTTAGGCTTCTGTGAGGGGACATTTGAAATAGCAATAACTGCGTCAGAAACCTTGCTTACTGAATGTCTGATTTTCCTCTTACGCTTTCCCTGCAACAATGGGAAAGCAGACAAAGCATCTGAAACTGCAGATGACATAAGAGAAGCGATGTCTTTTAAAGTAACTCCAGAGGGAGCTAGAGAGGAAGCGCAGGGCACTGCATGTGGGGGCGGTAAAATTTAGGACGCTTGAGGAGAAAGCTGCGGCATATATTGAACATTGTCATTAGATTCCTGAACAGCAACCTCTTTAGAAAAATGTTGGCTCAGAAAAAAGTCTATCCCTGTAGCTTAAAGTTCTCTCAATACATGAGGAACAGAAAGGGATTGGTGGTTCCACATTGGCATCAAAACATAGCGAAGGATTAAAACATTAAAATAAACTTGCAGACCCCTCTACACCTCAGCAACACTTTGCTGAAGCGCCTACCTCCTCTGAGCAGGAGTCGGAACTATCCGCAACTAGGATTTCAAACGCACTGTCAGTTTCGGTGTTTCATCTCAGCTACGATGTCGATATGCATAGTAGCCTTTCTAACATGGAGTGGAGCAAAGAAAAAACAGAATTTATGTTTACCTGATAAATTTCTTTCTCCAACGGTGTGTCCGGTCCACGGCGTCATCCTTACTTGTGGGATATTCTCTTCCCCAACAGGAAATGGCAAAGAGCCCAGCAAAGCTGGTCACATGATCCCTCCTAGGCTCCGCCTACCCCAGTCATTCGACCGACGTTAAGGAGGAATATTTGCATAGGAGAAACCATATGGTACCGTGGTGACTGTAGTTAAAGAAAATAAATTATCAGACCTGATTAAAAAACCAGGGCGGGCCGTGGACCGGACACACCGTTGGAGAAAGAAATTTATCAGGTAAACATAAATTCTGTTTTCTCCAACATAGGTGTGTCCGGTCCACGGCGTCATCCTTACTTGTGGGAACCAATACCAAAGCTTTAGGACACGGATGAAGGGAGGGAGCAAATCAGGTCACCTAAATGGAAGGCACCACGGCTTGCAAAACCTTTCTCCCAAAAATAGCCTCAGAAGAAGCAAAAGTATCAAACTTGTAAAATTTGGTAAAAGTGTGCAGTGAAGACCAAGTCGCTGCCCTACATATCTGATCAACAGAAGCCTCGTTCTTGAAGGCCCATGTGGAAGCCACAGCCCTAGTGGAATGAGCTGTGATTCTTTCGGGAGGCTGCCGTCCGGCAGTCTCGTAAGCCAATCTGATGATGCTTTTAATCCAAAAAGAGAGAGAGGTAGAAGTTGCTTTTTGACCTCTCCTTTTACCTGAATAAACAACAAACAAGGAAGATGTTTGTCTAAAATCCTTTGTAGCATCTAAATAGAATTTTAGAGCGCGAACAACATCCAAATTGTGCAACAAACGTTCCTTCTTTGAAACTGGTTTCGGACACAGAGAAGGTACGATAATCTCCTGGTTAATGTTTTTGTTAGAAACAACTTTTGGAAGAAAACCAGGTTTAGTACGTAAAACCACCTTATCTGCATGGAACACCAGATAAGGAGAAGAACACTGCAGAGCAGATAATTCTGAAACTCTTCTAGCAGAAGAAATTGCAACTAAAAACAAAACTTTCCAAGATAATAACTTAATATCAACGGAATGTAAGGGTTCAAACGGAACCCCCTGAAGAACTGAAAGAACTAAATTGAGACTCCAAGGAGGAGTCAAAGGTTTGTAAACAGGCTTGATTCTAACCAGAGCCTGAACAAAGGCTTGAACATCTGGCACAGCTGCCAGCTTTTTGTGAAGTAACACCGACAAGGCAGAAATCTGTCCTTTCAGGGAACTTGCCGATAATCCTTTTTCCAATCCTTCTTGAAGGAAGGATAGAATCCTAGGAATCTTAACCTTGTCCCAAGGGAATCCTTTAGATTCACACCAACAGATATATTTTTTCCAAATTTTGTGGTAAATCTTTCTAGTTACAGGCTTTCTGGCCTGAACAAGAGTATCGATAACAGAATCTGAGAAACCTCGCTTCGATAAAATCAAGCGTTCAATCTCCAAGCAGTCAGCTGGAGTGAAACCAGATTCGGATGTTCGAACGGACCCTGAACAAGAAGGTCTCGTCTCAAAGGTAGCTTCCAAGGTGGAGCCGATGACATATTCACCAGATCTGCATACCAAGTCCTGCGTGGCCACGCAGGAGCTATCAAGATCACCGACGCCCTCTCCTGATTGATCCTGGCTACCAGCCTGGGGATGAGAGGAAACGGCGGGAACACATAAGCTAGTTTGAAGGTCCAAGGTGCTACTAGTGCATCCACTAGAGCCGCCTTGGGATCCCTGGATCTGGACCCGTAGGAGGGAACTTTGAAGTTCTGACGAGAGGCCATTAGATCCATGTCTGGAATGCCCCACAGCTGAGTGACTTGGGCAAAGATTTCCGGATGGAGTTCCCACTCCCCCGGATGCAATGTCTGACGACTCAGAAAATCCGCTTCCCAATTTTCCACTCCCGGGATGTGGATAGCAGACAGGTGGCAGGAGTGAGACTCCGCCCATAGAATAATCTTGGTCACTTCTTCCATCGCTAGGGAACTCCTTGTTCCCCCCTGATGGTTGATGTACGCAACAGTCGTCATGTTGTCTGATTGAAACCGTATGAACTTGGTCCTCGCTAGCTGAGGCCAAGCCTTGAGAGCATTGAATATCGCTCTCAGTTCCAGAATATTTATCGGTAGAAGAGATTCTTCCCGAGACCAAAGACCCTGAGCTTTCAGGGATCCCCAGACCGCGCCCCAGCCCATCAGACTGGCGTCGGTCGTGACAATGACCCACTCTGGTCTGCGGAATGTCATCCCTTGTGACAGGTTGTCCAGGGACAGCCACCAACGGAGTGAGTCTCTGGTCCTCTGATTTACTTGTATCTTTGGAGACAAGTCTGTATAGTCCCCATTCCACTGACTGAGCATGCACAGTTGTAATGGTCTTAGATGAATGCGCGCAAAAGGAACTATGTCCATTGCCGCTACCATCAACCCGATCACTTCCATGCACTGAGCTACAGAAGGAAGAGGAACGGAATGAAGTATCCGACAAGAGTCCAGAAGTTTTGTTTTTCTGGCCTCTGTTAGAAAAATCCTCATTTCTGAGGAGTCTATAATTGTTCCCAAGAAGGGAACCCTTGTTGACGGGGATAGTGAACTCTTTTCCACGTTCACTTTCCAGCCGTGAGATCTGAGAAAGGCCAGGACGATGTCCGTGTGAGCCTTTGCTCGAGGGAGGGACGACGCTTGAATCAGAATGTCGTCCAGGTAAGGTACTACTGCAATGCCCCTTGGTCTTAGCACCGCTAGAAGGGACCCTAGTACCTTTGTGAAAATCCTTGGAGCAGTGGCTAATCCGAAAGGAAGCGCCACAAACTGGTAATGTTTGTCCAGGAATGCAAACCTTAGGAACCGATGATGTTCCTTGTGGATAGGAATATGTAGATACGCATCCTTTAAATCCACCGTGGTCATGAATTGACCTTCCTGGATGGAAGGAAGGATAGTTCGAATGGTTTCCATCTTGAACGATGGGACCTTGAGAAATTTGTTTAAGATCTTGAGATCTAAGATTGGTCTGAACGTTCCCTCTTTTTTGGGAACTATGAACAGATTGGAGTAGAACCCCATCCCTTGTTCTCTTAATGGAACAGGATGAATCACTCCCATTTTTAACAGGTCTTCTACACAATGTAAGAACGCCTGTCTTTTTATGTGGTCTGAAGACAACTGAGACCTGTGGAACCTTCCCCTTGGGGGAAGTCCCTTGAATTCCAGAAGATAACCCTGGGAGACTATTTCTAGCGCCCAAGGATCCAGAACATCTCTTGCCCAAGCCTGAGCGAAGAGAGAGAGTCTGCCCCCCACCAGATCCGGTCCCGGATCGGGGGCCAATATTTCATGCTGTCTTGGTAGCAGTGGCAGGTTTCTTGGCCTGCTTTCCCTTGTTCCAGCCTTGCATTGGTCTCCAAGCTGGCTTGGCTTGAGAAGTATTACCCTCTTGCTTAGAGGACGTAGCACTTTGGGCTGGTCCGTTTTTACGAAAGGGACGAAAATTAGGTCTATTTTTTGCCTTGAAAGGCCGATCCTGAGGAAGGGCGTGGCCCTTACCCCCAGTGATATCAGAGATAATCTCTTTCAAGTCAGGGCCAAACAGCGTTTTCCCCTTGAAAGGAATGTTTAGTAGCTTGTTCTTGGAAGACGCATCAGCCGACCAAGATTTCAACCAAAGCGCTCTGCGCGCCACAATAGCAAACCCAGAATTCTTAGCCGCTAACCTAGCCAATTGCAAAGTGGCGTCTAGAGTGAAAGAATTAGCCAATTTGAGAGCATTGATTCTGTCCATAATCTCCTCATAAGGAGGAGAATCACTATCGAGCACCTTTATTAGTTCATCAAACCAGAAATATGCGGCTGTAGTGACAGGGACAATGCATGAAATGGGTTGTAGAAGGTAACCCTGCTGAACAAACATCTTTTTAAGCAAACCTTCTAATTTTTTATCCATAGGATCTTTGAAAGCACAACTATCCTCTATGGGTATAGTGGTGCGTTTGTTTAAAGTAGAAACCGCTCCCTCGACCTTGGGGACTGACTGCCATAAGTCCTTTCTGGGGTCGACCATAGGAAACAATTTTTTAAATATGGGGGGAGGGACGAAAGGAATACCGGGCCTTTCCCATTCTTTATTAACAATGTCCGCCACCCGCTTGGGTATAGGAAAAGCTTCTGGGAGCCCCGGCACCTCTAGGAACTTGTCCATTTTACATAGTTTCTCTGGGATGACCAACTTTTCACAATCATTCAGAGTGGATAATACCTCCTTAAGCAAAATGCGGAGGTGTTCCAACTTAAATTTAAATGTAATCACATCAGATTCAGCCTGATGAGAAATGTTCCCTGAATCAGTAATTTCTCCCTCAGACAAAACCTCCCTGGCCCCCTCAGATTGGGTTAGGGGCCCTTCAGAGATATTAATATCAGCGTCGTCATGCTCTTCAGTAACTAAAACAGAGCAGCCACGCTTACGCTGACAAGGGTTCATTTTGGCTAAAATGTTTTTGACAGAATTATCCATTACAGCCGTTAATTGTTGCATAGTAAGGAGTATTGGCGCGCTAGATGTACTAGGGGCCTCCTGAGTGGGCAAGACTCGTGTAGACGAAGGAGGGAATGATGCAGTACCATGCTTACTCCCCTCACTTGAGGAATCATCTTGGGCATCATTGTCATTATCACATAAATCACATTTATTTAAATGAATAGGAATTCTGGCTTCCCCACATTCAGAACACAGTCTATCTGGTAGTTCAGACATGTTAAACAGGCATAAACTTGATAAGAAAGTACAAAAAACGTTTTAAAATAAAACCGTTACTGTCACTTTAAATTTTAAACTGAACACACTTTAATACTGCAATTGCGAAAAAACATGAAGGAATTGTTCAAAATTCACCAAATTTTCACCACAGTGTCTTAAAGCCTTAAAAATATTGCACACCAAATTTGGAAGCTTTAACCCTTAAAATAACGGAACCGGAGCCGTTTTAAGCTTTAACCCCTTTACAGTCCCTGGTATCTGCTTTGCTGAGACCCAACCAAACCCAAAGGGGAATACGATACCAATGACGCCTTCAGAAAGTCTTTTCTAAGTATCAGAGCTCCTCTCACATGCGACTGCATGCCATGCCTCTCAAAAACAAGTGCGCCACACCGGCGCGAAAATGAGACTCTGCTTATGCTTTGGGAAAGCCCCTAAGAAATAAGGTGTCTAATACAGTGCCTGCCGATATTATTATATCAAAATACCCAGATAAAATGATTCCTCAAAGGCTAAATATGTGTTAATAATGAATCGATTTAGCCCAGAAATGTCTACAGTCTAAATAAGCCCTTGTGAAGCCCTTATTTACGATCGTAATAAACATGGCTTACCGGATCCCATAGGGAAAATGACAGCTTCCAGCATTACATCGTCTTGTTAGAATGTGTCATACCTCAAGCAGCAAGAGACTGCACACTGTTCCCCCAACTGAAGTTAATTGCTCTCAACAGTCCTGTGTGGAACAGCCATGGATTTTAGTTACGGTTGCTAAAATCATTTTCCTCATACAAACAGAAATCTTCATCTCTTTTCTGTTTCTGAGTAAATAGTACATACCAGCACTATTTCAAAATAACAAACTCTTGATTGAATAATAAAAAACTACAGTTAAACACTAAAAAACTCTAAGCCATCTCCGTGGAGATGTTGCCTGTACAACGGCAAAGAGAATGACTGGGGTAGGCGGAGCCTAGGAGGGATCATGTGACCAGCTTTGCTGGGCTCTTTGCCATTTCCTGTTGGGGAAGAGAATATCCCACAAGTAAGGATGACGCCGTGGACCGGACACACCTATGTTGGAGAAAGTGTGCGCAGATACGTTGCCGCTTCCTGGAGAGCCTCTCATCGTGGGCGTGACTAAAGGGTCTTCTGCTAAACTGCTAAAAGCCACCATTACTCTTACTAAAGAGATTGGCATGGACACAGCATAGCCCCTAATCATTGCTTGCAGGGAAAAGTACCCATTTAAAAAAATAAAATCTTCAGATACCTTCGTCGGCATCCACCCGTGATCAAGGCAAAGAGAATGATTGGCGTTATGGGTAAGGGAAGTGACAATTAACAGCTCTGCTGGGGTGCTTGTTGCCTCCTCCTGCTGGCCAGGAGTGAATATCCCAAGTAATAGGAAAGAAAGTATATTCATTTAACCGTGTTGGTTATGCAAAACTGGGAAATGGGTAATAAAAGGGATTATCCTTCTTTTTAAACAATAAAAACTCTGGAGTAGACTGTCCCTTTAAGAAAATCTGATAATATAAGTAAATTAGAAAGCTCTTTCTGAATCATAAAGAAATAATTTCGGTTCTATGTCCTTTAAAGGGACATGTTTTCCAAATGCTAAATCACTTGAAAGCCGACTAAAAAATATCACATAAACCTCTCTATGTAAAAAAATCATCTATTTACCTCAAAATTCCAAAAGTGATCAAATCCCATTGTAGAGGAAATGTAAGGTTTATGTGATAAATTATAGTCTTTTACAGATATGCTCCATCGCTTCCAAGTGATTTAGCATAATGGTAACATGTCCCTTCAATAAATAAAATGGAAATTAAAAAGCCTATAGCTAATGACAATGTACAAATAAATAGGATCAGGTAGGTATACGAATGCATAGAAAACGAATGAAAAACTAAGTAAAAGCAAATATAAACAAAATGCTGTGAACTCACCTGTAATACATATATCTGAAAACTAATTCCTAGGTCTATAACAGTGTCTTGGCTTTTTATGAAGTTGTTGAACTTGTTATTGAGATCCGCACTGACACTCATGTCAGTGTACATTCGATGCAGCTTACTAGTGAACTCATACCCGCAGGCTTGCTGTGAAGGGAAACAAAGGGTTAATTCCACTGCAACTCTGGAGTTCATTTGGGACATGATGCTATATGATAAAGTAGCACCATTCCCAATCAAATTACTAAAACTTGTGGAAGGAGGTGGTGGTCAATAAAAAAGGCATAGCAAGACTTATTTAAAGCTTAACATGCAAAACGCTGGTCTTAAAATGGCACTAAAATGTAACTGCAAACTAAAAGCACTATGAGAAGTAAAGTAATACATATACCAATGCCATAAACATACCCATTTGAATAAAACAAGTTAACAAACTGTTACATTATCTTCATTTTAATATTGCTTCTAACTATACAACACCAATGTAAGTATGTAACATTGGTTCAAATGAAATGCTCAGACTTTAACAGACCAGTGGGTGTTTTACTTTTGTAGTTTTAGTTAAAAAGCTCACATCTGTGTTGTATAATGATATAACAATTAAAAAGAAAGAGTTTGGTAAGCAAGATAACAATGGATATGCAATATGACTAGTGCATATAAAATTATACTTGATCATTTCAAAGATAAAAAAAAAGAAAAAGATTCAGCTTATAGTAAGCCGAGTTACATTTACGTGACATCTCGAGTCACATTTAAGTGACATTTTATAGTTCTCCAAATAAAAGATATTAGGTAAACTGACTGCTAGAGAACCTGACACAAGAACAGCCATTAATGTGCGACTTTGGGATCCTCCCCTTTTGATTATCTGTTATATATCTTGAATTGTTTGTTATCATGAGATTTATCAAGTGGATATCCCAGGAAAGGGAACTTGCCCTATATTGTTAGAAAAGTAGATTTTTTTTGACAATCACCCCCCAAAAAACTTTATGGTGGCAAAAACACAAACAAATCACACAACAGTACCTTTAATTTATTAATCATGGTTTCTTCAGAATCCATAGACATTGACAAACCATGAATTAATCTCTTTGCCAGCATTCTAGCATAGAACTGTGAAAACATACACAAAATACAGTAAACAAAAGAACAATGATCACATTATTTACTGGTGAGTGCACTAAAACTAGGAGCAAAGTCATTCAGTGCCATGTTCTATTTTATCTTATACCTGTGGGCGCTGTAATATTGTGTTTAAATGCCAATGTGTAACGCCAGGAACTCAGAGTCAAGTCTATATCCCCAGCATAGTTTGCTAAGAGACTATTAAACATATATGGCGTGTTAAAGAAAAGCAGCATGACTGTTTCTTTAACTCCAGCATTAGTCACACGGACATGGTGCAAATCTCGGGTATATACAGATTGAGGAGTGTATGCAAACTAATTGTGAACTCACAAGGCTCCAAGATCAGGATTTATGAAAACAATGTATAGCGCAATGTTTATTTGCAAACTACAATGAGAAAACAGAGCTGCATCACATACATTATAATATCCATTTAATTATTAAACAATACGTATAATTTCTGCACAACAAATCTAGAAACCAGTCGTAACACACGTCCTTACCAAACACCTATGTTGCATAAGCTTAAGGCAACACAAGTTTTGCAAATCTGAAAGCAAATGTATTATGAAGTTTGCAGCGTAAAGATATTAAACTGAGCACAAAGCGATTTCTCAGATTGTGAACTTACCTTCTGGAAAACATCTTTGTCGTCAATATACTTGAAAACGGTAATAAAACTTGTTAACTTGTCTTCCACTTCATTTTCTGTCATTCCCTTGGCTGATTTTTTCAGCATATTGTCACAGTACTTGGCCAGCTGCAAGGATTGTTAAAAATAAACAGTTGGTCAATCTTGACATTAAGTATACTTTATACTACTTATAGAAAATAGCAGGACCTCAGCCTGTGGCAATGTAATTGGTTAGAACACAGCCAGAACTCACAAATGTTCAGCTACGAATTTAGAAGAAAAAAATGAAAACCAAAAACTAAGTATATTTTGTATTTACAAAAAGTACAGTTGTTTGTTTATGCAAATATCAGTCAGGTACAATCTCCAAAAATAAAGAAGTTCCAGCCAATGCCTATTTAAAGGGACAGTAAACTCAAAATTAAACTTTTGTGGTTCATAGCAATTGAAAAACAAAAACATTTTATCAAAATTTGTTTCACTCTCTTGGTCTTCTTTGTTGAAGAGTAAACCTGTGTAGGCTAATAGGTTTAGAAGCGTGCATGTATCTTTAGGAGTTTATGGCAGACGTTTTTATATTTTTTATTAATTCTCTATCTGAATCATAAAAACTGTCCCTTCAAGCAGCTGAGTATATATATCGAAGAATATAGAAAATGGGAAGATAAAACAAATATTGAATTTAAACAAAGAACTTTTTTTAAACTATTTTTATTAAAATTTATTTTTTTATTTGTCACATCTAAAAGACATTTTAAAGCTACGGTAGGTTTTGTTTTTAATGTATGCTGTGTGCTAAACAAAATTATTTTTAGATTTTAGATTTGGAAATAAGATTCTGCACAACTCAACAAAAAAAAAAAAAAAAAGACAGACAAATGGTGGAGTAGTGGGTAAGAAAAAAAAAGAAAGCTATGTGGTAGGAAGGGTCTTATACACACCTGAGAAGGCAAGTGCGTAAGCTTTGGGTTTTCACCATCTCTTTAATAGGGGAAAAGCTCTGATTTGGTGAGTGCTATTAAGGCGAGCCGAGAAAAATATGTTTTTTAATATAGTTATAAACTACTCTTGCTTGATAGACATATTTAGTTCTTTTAAGGGGGAAGCTAAAATAAAATGTCATGGCCTTAAAAGGACACTAAACCCACATTATTTTTTTAAAGGGACAGTCAAGTCCAATAAAACTTTCATGTTTCAAATAGGGCATGTAATTTTAAACAACTTTCCAATTTTGCTTTGTTCTCTTGGTATTCTTAGTTGAAAGCTAAACCTAAGAGGTTTATATGCTAATTTCTTAGACCTTGAAGGCCGCCTCTAATCTAAATGCATTTTGATAGTTTTTCACCACTGGAGGGCATTAGTTCACGTGTTTCATATAGATAACATTGAGCTCATGCACGTGCATTTACCATGGAGACAGCTCTGATTGGCTAAAGTCTGTCAAAAGAACTGAAATAAGGGGCAGTCTGCTGAGGCTTAGATACAAGGCAATTACAGAGATAAAACGTATGTAATTATAACTGTGTTGGTTATGCAAAACTGGGGAACTGGTAGTTAAGGGATTATCTAGCTTTTAAAACAACAAAAATTCTAGTGTTGACTGTCCCTTTAATGATTCAGATAGAGCATGCAATTTTAATCATCTCACTAATTTACTCCAAATTATACATTTTTCTTCGTTCTCTTGCTTTCTTTATTTAAAAAGCAGAAAAGTAAAGCAGGAACCGGCCAATTTTTTGTTCAGAACCTGGGTTATGCTTGTTTATTGGTTTGCTAAATGTATCCACCAATAAGCAAGCGCTATCCAGGGTGCTGAAACTAAAATGGGTTGGCTCCAAAGCTTTAAATTCCTGCTTTTTAAATAAAGTAGGAGTAAAATAGAAAGTTGCTTAAAATTACATGCTCTATCGGAATCATGAAAGAAAAAATTGAGGTTTAGTATCCCTTTAATATAAATGAACTGGTAAAGACCAGCACAGCTGAACGGTGCTCGTGCAGACAAAGGACACTGCCCAGTCCCTGTAGTTAAGTCAAGACCAAGTAATGTCCACAGCACCCGTTACATCAAATCATCTTTATCTTTAAGACATATAAAAATATTTCGTGGGTAATCCCCTTAGTCATGCTATACATTGCAATACATTATTACACAGCTTTTAAATAATAATTTTCGCACCAGTCAACCTCTAGTTGTACAATGGCTCCCTCTAGTGGGCATACGTTCTAATGATTACAGTGTCTTCAATAAAAACATTTTGTAACATATCTAGGCAATTATGTTTGCATAAAGGGATATTATAGTTTCACTGTATTTTAGTGATCATCCATTACTATAGCACTTACTGAATATAAACAGTGGATATACAAGGTCTTAGTACCTATTTATGCAGAGTATGAATAATCAAAAATTGTTAATACAATATTTTAAAAATGTAACTACTTTATTGTTAAAGGAAGCTATGGAAAACAGTGAGACCAATCAATTCTATAATACAAAACCATAGACCCAACATGTTTAACGAAAATGTAAAAGAATGAGAAAAAACAGAGTATTGATCAGAAAAAAAACAGACTAAATCATAGTCTTTATTAAGGGCTTTTGGGGTCAATGTGTCAAGATTGTGGATCCACCACATTTCTTTTTGTTCCAATAGTTTTTCCATGTCATTCCTAGGGGTTTTTATATGGTCAATGACCTGCCATCTTAGTTGGCTTATACCATGTCCTTTATCCAGGAAATGCTTGGACAGGGGGGCCTCTAAGTTTTTGCACCTTACCATTCCAACATAAGGTGCAAAAACTTAGAGGCCCCCCTGTCCAAGCATTTCCTGGATAAAGGAAATGGTATAAGCCAACAAAGATGGCAGGTCATTGACCATATAAAAACCCCTAGGAATGACATGGAAAAACTATTGAAACAAAAAGAAATGTGGTGGATCCACAATCTTGACACATTGGCCCCAAAAGGCCTTAATAAAGACTATGATTTAGCCTGTCTTTTCTGATCAATACTCTGGTTTTTCCCATGGGAAAAAAGGCAATGTTAGTTTGTGAGAACGAGGGGCCTGAATCCAGTACTGCAAGTGGATGATGCTGCAAATTAAACAATCTCTACGACTAGACTTATAACTCAAAATCCGCCGAGGACTTTCAATGCAATCTGCAAAATCATGGGGCGAAATTACCAAATGGAATATGAACATGATATTCAACGGAGTCACCGTATTTCATTACGATTCAAAGGCAGGAGGAGAACAGAGCCTAAATAGCAAGATAAAACTGATAAAATAAAGGATATTTTCTAATCCCTGCTGCACAGATGTTTTTGGATTTCAGAATAAAACATAATTTATGTAAGAACTTACCTGATAAATTCATTTCTTTCATATTAACAAGAGTCCATGAGCTAGTGACGTATGGGATATACATTCCTACCAGGAGGGGCAAAGTTTCCCAAACCTTAAAATGCCTATAAATACACCCCTCACCACACCCACAAATCAGTTTAACGAATAGCCAAGAAGTGGGGTGATAAGAAAAAAAGTGCGAAGCATATAAAATAAGGAATTGGAATAATTGTGCTTTATACAAAAAAATCATAACCACCACAAAAAAGGGTGGGCCTCATGGACTCTTGTTAATATGAAAGAAATGAATTTATCAGGTAAGTTCTTACATAAATTATGTTTTCTTTCATGTAATTAACAAGAGTCCATGAGCTAGTGACGTATGGGATAATGACTACCCAAGATGTGGATCTTTCCACACAAGAGTCACTAGAGAGGGAGGGATAAAATAAAGACAGCCAATTCCTGCTGAAAATAATCCACACCCAAAATAAAGTTTAACAAAAAACATAAGCAGAAGATTCAAACTGAAACCGCTGCCTGAAGAACTTTTCTACCAAAAACTGCTTCAGAAGAAGAAAATACATCAAAATGGTAGAATTTAGTAAAAGTATGCAAAGAGGACCAAGTTGCTGCTTTGCAGATCTGGACAACCGAAGCTTCATTCCTAAACGCCCAGGAAGTAGAAACTGACCTAGTAGAATGAGCTGTAATTCTCTGAGGCGGAATTTTACCCGACTCAACATAGGCAAGATGAATTAAAGATTTCAACCAAGATGCCAAAGAAATGGCAGAAGCTTTCTGGCCTTTCCTAGAACCGGAAAAGATAACAAATAGACTAGAAGTCTTACGGAAAGATTTCGTAGCTTCAACATAGTATTTCAAAGCTCTAACAACATCCAAAGAATGCAATGATTTCTCCTTAGAATTCTTAGGATTAGGACATAATGAAGGAACCACAATTTCTCTACTAATGTTGTTGGAATTCACAACTTTAGGTAAAAATTCAAAAGAAGTTCGCAACACCGCCTTATCCTGATGAAAAATCAGAAAAGGAGACTCACACGAAAGAGCAGATAATTCAGAAACTCTTCTAGCAGAAGAGATGGCCAAAAGGAACAAAACTTTCCAATGAATGCATAGGTTCAAACGGAGGAGCTTGAAGAGCTCCCAGAACCAAATTCAAACTCCAAGGAGGAGAAATTGACTTAATGACAGGTTTTATACGAACCAAAGCTTGTACAAAACAATGAATATCAGGAAGAATAGCAATCTTTCTGTGAAAAAGAACAGAAAGAGCGGAGATTTGTCCTTTCAAAGAACTTGCGGACAAACCCTTATCTAAACCATCCTGAAGAAACTGTAAAATTCTTGGTATTCTAAAAGAATGCCAAGAAAAATGATGAGAAAGACACCAAGAAATATAAGTCTTCCAGACTCTATAATATATCTCTCGAGATACAGATTTACGAGCCTGTAACATAGTATTAATCACGGAGTCAGAGAAACCTCTATGACCAAGAATCAAGCGTTCAATCTCCATACCTTTAAATTTAAGGATTTCAGATCCGGATGGAAAAAAGGACCTTGTGACAGAAGGTCTGGTCTTAACGGAAGAGTCCATGGTTGGCAAGATGCCATCCGTACAAGATCCGCATACCAAAACCTGTGAGGCCATGCCGGAGCTATTAGCAGAACAAACGAGCATTCCCTCAGAATCTTGGAGATTACTTTTGGAAGAAGAACTAGAGGCGGAAAGATATAGGCAGGATGATACTTCCAAGGAAGTGATAATGCATCCACTGCCTCCGCCTGAGGATCCCGGGATCTGGACAGATACCTGGGAAGTTTCTTGTTTAGATGAGAGGCCATCAGATCTATCTCTGGGAGCCCCCACATTTGAACAATCTGAAGAAATACCTCTGGGTGAAGAGACCATTCGCCCGGATGCAACGTTTGGCGACTGAGATAATCCGCTTCCCAATTGTCTACACCTGGGATATGAACCGCAGAGATTAGACAGGAGCTGGATTCCGCCCAAACCAAAATTCGAGATACTTCTTTCATAGCCAGAGGACTGTGAGTCCCTCCTTGATGATTGATGTATGCCACAGTTGTGACATTGTCTGTCTGAAAACAAATGAACGATTCTCTCTTCAGAAGAGGCCAAAACTGAAGAGCTCTGAAAACTGCACGGAGTTCCAAGATATTGATCGGTAATCTCACCTCCTGAGATTCCCAAACTCCTTGTGCCGTCAGAGATCCCCACACAGCTCCCCAACCTGTGAGACTTGCATCTGTTGAAATTACAGTCCAGGTCGGAAGAACAAAAGAAGCCCCCTGAATTAAACGAAGGTGATCTGTCCACCACGTTAGAGAGTGCCGAACAATCGGTTTTAAAGATATTAATTGATATATCTTCGTGTAATCCCTGCACCATTGGTTCAGCATACAGAGCTGAAGTGGTCGCATGTGAAAACGAGCAAAGGGGATCGCGTCCGATGCAGCAGTCATAAGACCTAGAATTTCCATGCATAAGGCTACCGAAGGGAATGATTGAGACTGAAGGTTTCGACAGGCTGTAATCAATTTTAGACGTCTCTTGTCTGTTAAAGACAGAGTCATGGACACTGAATCTATCTGGAAACCCAGAAAGGTTACCCTTGTTTGAGGAATCAAAGAACTTTTTGGTAAATTGATCCTCCAACCATGATCTTGAAGAAACAACACAAGTCGATTCGTATGAGACTCTGCTAAATGTAAAGACTGAGCAAGTACCAAGATATCGTCCAAATAAGGAAATACCACAATACCCTGTTCTCTGATTACAGACAGAAGGGCACCGAGAATCTTTGTGAAAATTCTTGGAGCTGTAGCAAGGCCAAACGGTAGAGCCACAAATTGGTAATGCTTATCTAGAAAAGAGAATCTCAGGAACTGATAATGATCTGGATGAATCGGAATATGCAGATATGCATCCTGTAAATCTATTGTGGACATATAATTCCCTTGCTGAACAAAAGGCAATATAGTCCTTACAGTTACCATCTTGAACGTTGGTATCCTTACATAACGATTCAATAATTTTAGATCCAGAACTGGTCTGAAGGAATTCTCCTTCTTTGGTACAATGAAGAGATTTGAATAAAACCCCATCCCCTGTTCCGGAACTGGAACTGGCATAATTACTCCAGCCAACTCTAGATCTGAAACACAATTCAGAAATGCTTGAGCTTTCACTGGATTTACTGGGACATGGGAAAGAAAAAATCTCTTTGCAGGAGGTCTCATCTTGAAACCAATTCTGTACCCTTCTGAAACAATGTTCTGAATCCAAAGATTGTGAACAGAATTGATCCAAATTTCTTTGAAAAAACGTAACCTGCCCCCTACCAGCTGAACTGGAATGAGGGCCGTACCTTTATGTGAACTTAGAAGCAGGCTTTGCCTTTCTAGCAGGCTTGGATTTATTCCAGACTGGAGATGGTTTCCAAACTGAAACTGCTCCTGAGGACGAAGGATCAGGCTTTTGTTCTTTGTTGAAACGAAAGGAACGAAAACGATTGTTAGCCCTGTTTTTACCTTTAGACTTTTTATCCTGTGGTAAAAAAGTTCCTTTCCCACCAGTAACAGTTGAAATAATAGAATCCAACTGAGAACCAAATAATTTGTTTCCCTGGAAAGAAATGGAAAGTAGAGTTGATTTAGAAGCCATATCAGCATTCCAGGTCTTAAGCCATAAAGCTCTTCTGGCTAAGATAGCCAGAGACATAAACCTAACATCAACTCTAATAATATCAAAAATGGCATCACAGATGAAATTATTAGCATGCTGGAGAAGAATAATAATATCATGAGAATCACGATTTGTTACTTGTTGCGCTAGAGTTTCCAACCAAAAAGTTGAAGCTGCAGCAACATCAGCCAATGATATAGCAGGTCTAAGAAGATTACCTGAACATAGATAAGCTTTTCTTAGAAAAGATTCAATTTTTCTATCTAAAGGATCCTTAAACGAGGTACCATCTGACGTAGGAATGGTAGTACGTTTAGCAAGGGTAGAAATAGCCCCATCAACTTTAGGGATTTTGTCCCAAAATTCTAACCTGTCAGGCGGAACAGGATATAATTGCTTAAAACGTTTAGAAGGAGTAAATGAATTACCCAATTTATCCCATTCCTTAGAAATTACTGCAGAAATAGCATTAGGAACAGGAAAGACTTCTGGAATAACCGCAGGAGCTTTAAAAACCTTATCCAAACGTATAGAATTAGTATCAAGAGGACTAGAATCCTCTATTTCTAAAGCAATTAGTACTTCTTTAAGTAAAGAGCGAATAAATTCCATCTTAAATAAATATGAAGATTTATCAGCATCAATCTCTGAGATAGAATCCTCTGAACCAGAAGAGACCAAAGAATCAGAATGATGGTGTTCATTTAAAAATTCATCTGTAGAGAGAGAAGATTTAAAAGACTTTTTACGTTTACTAGAAGGAGAAATAACAGACAAAGCCTTCTTTATGGATTCAGAAACAAAATCTCTTATATTATCAGGAACATTCTGCACCTTAGATGTTGAGGGAACTGCAACAGGCAATGGTACATCACTAAAGGAAATATTATCTGCTTTAACAAGTTTGTCATGACAATTATTACAAACAACAGCTGGAGGAATAGCTACCAAAAGTTTACAGCAGATACACTTAGCTTTGGTAGATCCAGCAGGCAGTGGTTTTCCTGTAGTATCTTCTGGCTCAGATGCAACGTGAGACATCTTGCAATATGTAAGAGAAAAAACAACATATAAAGCAAAATAGATCAAATTCCTTATAAGACAGTTTCAGGAATGGGAAAAAAATGCCAAACATCAAGCTTCTAGCAACCAGAAGCAAATGAAAAATGAGACTGAAATAATGTGGAGACAAAAGCGACGCCCATATTTTTTGGCGCCAAATAAGACGCCCACATTATTTGGCGCCTAAATGCTTTTGGCGCCAAAAATGACGCCACATCCGGAACGCCGACATTTTTGGCGCAAGATAACGTCAAAAATGACGCAACTTCCGGCGACACGTATGACGCCGGAAACGGAAAAGAATTTTTGCGCCAAAAAAGTCCGCGCCAAGAATGACGCAATAAAATGAAGCATTTTCAGCCCCCGCGAGCCTAACAGCCCACAGGGAAAAAAGTCAAATTTTTGAGGTAAGAAAAAATATGATAATTTAAAGCATAATCCCAAATATGAAACTGACTGTCTGGAAATAAGGAAAGTTGAACATTCTGAGTCAAGGCAAATAAATGTTTGAATACATATATTTAGAACTTTATAAATAAAGTGCCCAACCATAGCTTAGAGTGTCACAGAAAATAAGACTTACTTACACCAGGACACTCATCTACATGTTTGTAGAAAGCCAAACCAGTACTGAAACGAGAATCAGTAGAGGAAATGGTAAATATAAGAGTATATCGTCGATCTGAAAAGGGAGGTAAGAGATGAATCTCTACGACCGATAACAGAGAACCTTATGAAATAGACCCCGTAGAAGGAGATCACTGCATTCAATAGGCAATACTCTCTTCACATCCCTCTGACATTCACTGCACGCTGAGAGGAAAACCGGGCTCCAACTTGCTGCGGAGCGCATATCAACGTAGAATCTAGCACAAACTTACTTCACCACCTCCCTTGGAGGCAAAGTTTGTAAAACTGATTTGTGGGTGTGGTGAGGGGTGTATTTATAGGCATTTTAAGGTTTGGGAAACTTTGCCCCTCCTGGTAGGAATGTATATCCCATACGTCACTAGCTCATGGACTCTTGTTAATTACAAGAAAGAAATACACATTTCATAACAACTTTTACAAGCAAACTTAAGCTCAAAAATATGAGTACTAGGAAATGAAGGTACTTACCAGCTCAGGCGCTTTACAGACTGACTTGGGTTCTCTGTAGTTCACAACACATGTAAGAGCCTGTGGACAACAAATGCAGTGCAATATTAAGGTCCTATAAGGCATATTAATATAAACTGCACTAAGAAGATATGCATGTTGGCTTTGCTATTGAAAAAACAGTACAAGTATTTTTAAATAAATACTTTAGATTCAACTGCCCGCCTCCCTTCCAAATTGCTTCTATTCTTTTCATATGCTGTAGCCGTCACAGCCAATGTGAGGTTGCGCCAGACAGCCCATTACAAATAACTGAAGCTTGCTCCTGAGTCCCAGAAAAGCCCCACGACCAGCTGTGCATCCACAAAGGGAATCTCCCTATTATATTGATGTAAACAGTGAATCAGCGATGTGATTGTGATTCACTGTTCACTTAAGCATGCAAGTTTCTTATACCTCGCTGACCACAATGAGCAGGAAATATAAATATGCAATCTTGCTTTATAATATATAAAATATGCTACGTACATCTAATGATTTAATAGATGTTGGGTGCAGGCATTCAGTGGGTGGGACCGCTCTGTATGTCACTGCACTTGCAGAAAGAATAGTAAGGGGGTAGAGGTAATGAGATATTGTTTTATAAATATATTTCAAATTGATTCAATTAAAAAAAAAAACATTTAATACAGCTAGAATTGCATAATTAAATGAAGATTTCAGTCAAAATTGAACTGCACATAGATGAATTACATCTTTGAATAGAAACATATTTGCAATATAAATGTATTAGCACAAATGCTTCTAGTGAAAGATATCACTGTATTAGTGTTACCATTTTTCTCTGCACGTGCACGTGAAGCATAGCTAGATATTGTCAGTGCACCAGTATTTTAAATACTGAAGCTGCTCATAGCACCAGTAGGGCTTGTATCATGTCAGCAATTAACAAACATAGTCATTACCAAATGGTACAAGCACCTTGGGCTCTCTGAGCAAGTGCTGCATTTAAAATGCTGGTGCACTGTGAATACTTAAATAGATATTTGAAACAGCTATAGCTTTTATAATAAATATTTTTGCTAATACATGTATATTACAAATTTGCTTCTATCTAAAACTGAAAGGCATCCACATGGATTCCAATTTTGTCTGGAATGCCCCTTTAATACATGTATAATAAAAAGACAATGCAAAATCACTTACTCTGAATTTGAAATGAACAGTAGATAATTTTTGTCTGATTAATTTCAGTTAGTTTAATGTTTTCTTATACAGAAATACAGGGTGGAGAGATGGTAATACCAGTTAGTGAACAAGGGTGCTATAGTACTTTATGACTTATCAACTAAGCACTTCTTGATGGGATAAAGGCATAAAAAATGGACAACTCTAATAAAGTTGTAAGCAGAGAGAACAACTAGAAAAGTATTAAAAGATGAGAAAATATTTATACAAAGTCATTCTTATATTACAGTCGTACAAATAGTTATTTTTCATTCTATAAGATTAATAAGGTAATAGACATACAATCCGCACTCATACAAATATTAAAAACGCTTAAATCTAAGTTGAATATAATGTGAATGATTTAATTTCTAATCCCCTGTGGTTCACCCTACGATCAAAATGAAAGTACAAAGCGGTATAGACTAAGCTCCAACAATCCGGGAGCTATAATTAAATAGCATTATTTATTGCAATACAGAGGCTGAGAATGTTTGCACATGCTCAGTAGGAACTGGTGCCTCAGAAATTGTGCACATTTTGATAATGGAAATGAATTGGGTAGTTGATAAAATCATGCAAGTTAAATGTTTAGTGTTCCTTCAAAAATATCAAGGACAAATAAATAGTGAATTCAGATCCAGGAGCATGTTTGTTATGTAGAGAAAAAGATACTTATTAATTGTGAGAGACTTTAATACTATTCATTTTACTAGTGTACCAGACATTACAATCAATTATTGACCATTTGCTCTTTAGCCTCTCTAGGGAGTGAAGGACAAGTAGAATTTTACACAAAAGCAAGAGGGGTTCAATGTCCTTTCAAAATACATGACATTCATTGGATTATTTAGGCCTCCTTATGTATACCATTTTTTATAGTTTTTAAAGGTTTATTAGCAAATTGACTTTGTTCTTTGGCTATCCTTTGTAGAAAAGCAGATAGACAGGCTCAGGAGCACTGTACACTATATAGCAGCAGCTTTGCAAGAATGCTTTTAATGTTATCTATTGAGAAAACACTGCCACCATCTAGCACTCTAACAAATATTTGCCAAACTGCTGACAGAGTTCTTCAGACATGGGCAAGCTGCCTACCTAGGTATTCTCTTCAAGCAAGAATACCACGACAACAGGAGAATTTAAATATTGAAGTAAATTGGAAACCTGGAGACATAAAGTGCCTTTCCTAAGCTGTGACTGGTGGCTACATATAGATGATTGGCTCAGAGGGCATGTTTAGGTCTGGATCAGGGGTTTAAATTCCTGTAAAATAATTCTAAATGCCAGGAATATACATAAGGCTATTCTGAGACTTAAGCTTACAGGTTAAATAGAAATATGAGCAGACTAGATATTGTACATTACTTATATGAATTACTGCTGCATTTGGAAAATTGTTGCAGATATTGATATACAAACAAATGCCTAAGATAATGTTAGTGGCACAACTACTATGACATTTTCTGCAATAAGAAATATGTTGGGTGAAATGCTTAAAGGGACTTGAGAATTGTTATTGTTTTAAAAGATAATCACTTTATTACTCATTCCCCAGTTTTTCATAACCAATACAGTTATATTAATATACTTTATACCTCTTTAATTACCTTGTATCTAAGCCTCTGCAGACTGCCCCCTTACTTCAGTTCTTTTGACAGACTTGTATTTTAGCCAATCAGTGCTGACTAGAAAATACTGCCACAGGAGTGAGCACAATGTTATCTATATGGCACACATGAACTAGCAATGTCTAACTCTGAAACGGTTTACAAATCAGTTTGAGCCTACCTAAGTTTAGCTTTTAACAAAGAAAACCAAGAGAACAAAGAAAATTGTAAAGTTATATAACATTGCATATCCTAACTTAATCAGGAAGGTTCAGTTTTGACTTCACTGACCCTTTAAAGGAACAGTAAAGCTGTTTTTTTTTTCTTTTGTGATTCAGACAGAGCATGCTATTTTAAACAACTTTCTGATTTTACCAAGGAAGCCCTTGCTAATGGAGACACACAGCCCGAGTACTATAGCTCCGCTACAACCCCCACCTCTTGCTATTGCACTATTGCATGTGTTGCAGAGGGGGACATTGCTATAGGTAGAAAAAAAAAACATGCTCTCCCTATTCTACCGTATCCTTAGTCAGCTCCTCATTCATAATACAAAAAACCCCACAAACTTTTAAAAGATGCCTGAGTGGCTTTAACCAGCAATTTTATTATCTGTCAGTACAATTTCTGATTAATGTCATCAATGAATTTCACTAATCTGCACCAAAACATGTGTGTTTTAAATGATGCATATCTAATTTGTACAAGTTATATTTACAGAAAGCACACACCGTTTTGGTGCAGATATATAGAAATGTCTTGATGACTTTAACAAGAATATTTATTAACCATTTTATTTGTTTATATATATAGTCCACTAAGAATTTTGGATTTTGCCTATATTTAATATTAAGGGTACTAGCAACTTTTCCATTTGACTGGTAAACTACAGTCATATTTTAAGCCCTGTGTGTGTGAGAGTGTGTGTGAGTGAGTGAGCGTGTGTGTGAATATAGTGCTGTCTACAACTTTTCCATTTGACTGGTAAACTACAGTCATATTTTAAGCCCTGTGTGAGAGTGTGTTTGTGTGTGAGAGTGTGTGTGAGTGAGTGAGCGTGTGTGTGAATATAGTGCTGTCTACAACTTTTCCAGGGTCCCTTTTTATTCCCAGTTCAGCCCTGACTGTATGAAACGCATCAGACTCTTCAGCACACTGTCCTTTAGCTTTACTTCAGAATCACATTGATGGTTCTCCACCTTGTGGTAAAATACTAAAATTACACAAAAAGATAAAACCAATATGTATATAATGGAATGAGACAGTCTAATAAAAAAGTGAGTGTTGGAGGTCATATTAGAAGTCAGCATAATGTATAAATAAACCTTCCATGTATACTTAATCATCATGTTGGTTTTGCATTTAAATATCTCTTTTAAAATTAAAGGGACAGTAAAGTCAAAATTAAACTTATGGTTCAGGCAGAGCATGTGATTTTAAACAACTTTGCAATTTACTTATATCACCACATGTGCTTCATTCTCTTGGTATCCTTTGTTAAAGAGACAAACTAGGAAGGCATGCACGTCTTTCGCACTCTATGGCAGCAGTGTTTGGATCATATAAAATTACTACATACATTGTTTCAAACACTGGTTCCACGGACTGCTAAACACACATGCACGCTCATGAGCCCCTACAAAAACTACCTAGGTTTACTCCTTTACAAAGCAAACCAAAAAACTAAGCACATTTTATAACACAAGTAAATTGGGAAGTTGTTTAAAATTGCTGCTCTATCTGAATTATGACTTTACTGTCCCTTTAATCGGGCACAATATTTACTTGACAAAAGGGGGAGGAACATATCAGTGTTATCTCATGCATCTGCCTCCTAAATCCCCTTCATTTGCTACTTGAAACAAGTTATTAGAACTATTATAAGATGTAAACTGCTGTAAAATTCTTTCCTGGCGCCGTCAGAAAACCGTATTCAGCTTGGGATGGCAGAATCTTCATTTCATTTAGCTTCCATCTTCTTTGTTTAAGATCATTCTTATTTATGCAAATTAAATATTCAAATGAACAACATTATACTGTTTGAGCATTATGCTAAAATGGCAATGGTTTTTCGTTGACTTACAATAGGATGTCTGGACTGAAATTAATCTACTTCACCTTTATATAACCCACAGCTGCTTCTCACACTTCTAGATTAAGCTGTACATCTCTTTATTGTCTGAAACTCTATGTACCGTTTTATAATTGTTGTAGGTCAACAGACATGTGGTGATCTTTTTCATTTTGTTTAAAAGAATAACAAAAAAATGACTGGGGACTTCCGGTGGGTGGATCTAGAAGATGGCCTTGAGCTTCTGTTGCTCTGAAGAAATCCTCTTCTAATCTTTACCAGATTGCCATCATTCTAAACCATCTGTATCTCCCTTGACATATAAGTTGTCCAGGAACCTTAAGCAAATAGAAGAAATCTATTCTCTTCTACCCCAGAAGGCATTTTACTAAAATAGAACCCACGAGGGACTTTAAAACAATGAAATCAGAGTGTATCACTGCCGCAGAGATACTTGCCGTTTTTATGCCCGCAACTGATCGTTTATCTCACAGCTATGAGAGACTGCATGAAGTGGTTTGAGCCGCTGGAAGGTCCTACCCTACAAAAAAAAAGAAAAAAAAAAAAAAAAAAGGCAAATCTGCAAATTGGCTCTTCAACACAAGACCTGAGAAACTCACTACCCAATCACTTGCAAAGGTCCACTGTGACTGATGATCCAAGTGTTATTTGCTCCGACCCGGCCAAAACACCTCTACCACATTATATAATGGAGGGGTTGATTCCTCTGAACTCAATGGCGACGCCATTCTTAGTACAAGCAGTGAACCCCATTTTGGATGCCAGGAGAACAAGCAACGTTAATGGGGGATCATCACTTGAAACAACATTACAACAAGCTAAACTTGCTATGCCTACCTGCACATACAACAGGGGAGAACACATCTGAACACCCCCTTCAGCGCTCGCAGGCCTTTCTATCAGGGGAGCTGCTCTTTCCACGCTGCCCTGTATTTCATCCTAGATGGCTGTCAGACCTGTGTGGTCGATCGTTGGCCTTGGGCAAAGTGGATGTCGGCTAGAGTGAGAGGACCACACGTGACCTGACTCCCATGTGTTTGGACTAACAGGCTATCCGGCTACATCACACTGGACAATACATAGTGTTAAGTTGTGCTAAACGCTGATCCTCACATGGATCAATCTTCTTTGTAAATAGGTTAGACAGTTTATGCTGTTGTCCTCTCTTTCCTTGTTTGTTCTTATTTTTAGTAATTTATTTTTATCAAACTCAAAGCTATTAGTTATTCTCAGCCACATCTCTCTATGCTTGCTATACCGGGATATCTAAAATAAGTTACATTTTGGCCGCTTCTAATGCATACTATATGTTTGTTTTTTAACTTATGGAAATCAATTAGCAGAAACAGTTCAAGTGTGATGATGTCATTTTGCTTATATTTGTTTACGGACATGTTTGTGAACGGGCCAAGCCTTGCAACTTGTTGCTTTCCGAATTGAATGCATAACTATATTTAATAATACTAATTCCCACAAAAGTTTTCCAGGCTTGCCATACCGCACCTATAAAAGATTGCATCGCGACTGCTTCCCTAGGGATCCAACTAAGCTTACTACATCCAGGTTTAAAATAAATATACTTATACAAGTCCATCCACATACTCAAAGCCTTACAGATAAAGGGTTTGCATCGCAACTCAGCTCAGTATATTGAGATCAGAGTAAAATCTACATATCCCTATATCTATCATGTTTTGTTTCTGTATCCTATTACCCCTTTGGGTTAAACCTTTACTGAATCTTCACGTTTAGATATATAGGTGTTAGCTGAATTGCAATCATTTATTTATACCATAGAAATGTAAACATTTGCTAAATAACCATTACAAGTAATAATGTGATGTTAGCTTGTTCACATTTGGTTGTTTTGGTATAGTTTAGTGTTTTGTTTAGTTTAATATTTAAAAATTAGAGGCATAGGTTCCGCACACAATGATATCTGTGTAGGCCCTCGTGTCTCTCTCAATATATGGACTTCTTTTGTATAGTAGTAACGGCTTAAATCTAGACCATGTATACTCATAAATAACCTCTGTTATAACAATTCTTTATTCTAACATATGGAAATTTAAAACATAACATCTGTTTCAGAATCTTGATTGTAACATTTTGGTGGCTCTATTCTGTGTATGTATACGTGTTTATCAGTACCTATTCTTCTTCAATAAAAAAAAAAAATACTGAGAACACGGAGATCATAAATAACACTCTTTAGAAATGTAAGTGCATACATGAAAACTTTAGTAATTCAAGGGCTAGAAATATTTATTTATATGTTAGAAATTTATCAAAAATATGACAGAAATAGGAAGATGTATACGATCAGATCTAAAAATCGCATGCCTTACGGAATGAGTTATCTATTTGGAACGGCACAGCTGCCCCAAATTCTATGTGGGCAAAACTACACGGACACTATGTGACAGAACTTTAGAACATCTACAAGATATTGAACATTAAAATGACTCCTACAGTATAGCTAGCCCCCTAATGGGGTGCCATAATTAATATCCAAAATCCTCCAGATTGATAGGAGTTGAAACAGGCAATCAAGGTATACGTGTGTGTGGGGGGGGGGGGATTTGGACAATGTCCTATTAACCCCTTAACGACCGAGGACGTGCAGGGTACGTCCTCAAAAAAAAGGCAGTTAACGCCTGACGACGTACCCTGCACGTCCTCGGTGTGGAAAGCAGCTGGAAGCGATCCTGCTCGCTTCCAGCTGCTTTCCGGTTATTGCAGTGATGCCTCGATATCGAGGCATCCTGCAATAACCATTTTTAGCCATCCGGTGCAGAGAGAGCCACTCTGTGGCCCTCTCTGCACCGGACATTAACGGCTAAGTTCGTTGGTGGGTGGGAGCCGGTGTGGGAGGCGGGTGGCAGCCATCGATGGCCTTTGTGATGCATAGGGGGGCGGGGACGACCGGGGGGGGGGGGGCGCGCACGGACGCGCGCACGTGCACGGGGAGGCCGGTCGGGCGCGTGCACGGGGAGGGAGCGGGTGGGAACCACTACACTACAGAAAATTTTTAGTTAGAAGTGGGGATCAAAGGGGTAGTTATATTTATTTAGTGATCGGTTTGGCTGGTGGGATATTGGACTGTGGGGGGGGGGGGAAGCTACACTACAGAAACAAATAACAAATAATAAAAAAAACATTTTTATTTGCAAACTGGGTACTGGCAGACAGCTGCCAGTACCCAAGATGGCCCCAATAAGGCAGAGGGGGAGGGTTAGGGAGCTATTTTGGGGGGATCAGGGAGGTTGGGGGCTAAGGGGGGACCCTACATAGCAGCATATGTAAATATGCTAAAAAAAATGTATTTTTTTTTTAATACCTTTTATTTTAGTACTGGCAGACTTTCTGCCAGTACTTAAGATGGCGGGGACAATTGTGGGGTGGGGGAGGGAAGAGAGCTGTTTGGGAGGGATCAGGGGGTGGCATGTGTCAGGTGGGAGTCTGATCTCTACACTAAAGCTAAAATTAAACCTGCAAGCTCCCTACAAACTACCTAATTAACCCATTCACTGCTGGCCATAATACACATGTGATGCGCAGCAGCATTTAGCGGCCTTCTAATTACCAAAAAGCAACGCCAAAGCCATATATGTCTGCTATTTCTGAACAAAGGGGATCCCAGAGAAGCATTTACAACCATTTGTGCCATAATTGCACAAGCTGTTTGTAAATAATTTTAGTGAGAAACCTAAAGTTTGAAAAAGTGAACAATTTTTTTTTTATTTGATTGCTTTTGGCGGTGAAATGGTGGCATGAAATATACCAAAATGGGCCTAGATCAATACTTGCGGTTGTCTACTACACTACACTAGAGCTAAAATTAACCCTAGAAGCTCCCTACATGCTCCTTAATTAACCCATTCATTGCTGGGCATAATACATGTGTGGTGCGCAGTGGCATTTAGCAGCCTTCTAATTACCAAAAAGCAAAGCCAAAGCCATATATGTCTGCTATTTATGAACAAAGGGGATCCCAGTGAAGCATTTACAACCATTTATGCCATAATTTAATGAGTTGTTTGTAAATAATTTCAGTGAAAAACCTAAAGTTTGTGAAAAAATTTGTGAAAAAGTGAAAAAAATGTTTATTTGATCGCATTCGGCGGTGAAATGGTGGCATGAAATATACCAAAATGGGCCTAGATCAATACTTTGGGATGTCTTCTAAAAAAATATATATACATGTCAAGGGATATTCAGGTATTCCTGACAGATATCAGTGTTTTAATGTAACTAGCGCTAATTTTGAAAAAAAAGTGGTTTGGAAATGGCAAAGTGCTACTTGTATTTATTGCCCTATAACTTGCAAAAAAAGAAAATGTAAACATTGGGTATTTCTAAACTCAGGACAAAATTTAGAAACTATTTAGCATGGGTGTTTTTTGGTGGTTGTAGATGTGTAACAGGTTTTGGGGGTCAAAGTTAGAAAAACAGAATTTATGTTTACCTGATAAATTTCTTTCTCCAACGGTGTGTCCGGTCCACGGCGTCATCCTTACTTGTGGGATATTCTCTTCCCCAACAGGAAATGGCAAAGAGCCCAGCAAAGCTGGTCACATGATCCCTCCTAGGCTCCGCCTACCCCAGTCATTCGACCGACGTTAAGGAGGAATATTAGCATAGGAGAAACCATATGGTACCGTGGTGACTGTAGTTAAAGAAAATAAATTATCAGACCTGATTAAAAAAACCCGGGCGGGCCGTGGACCGGACACACCGTTGGAGAAAGAAATTTATCAGGTAAACATAAATTCTGTTTTCTCCAACATAGGTGTGTCCGGTCCACGGCGTCATCCTTACTTGTGGGAACCAATACCAAAGCTTTAGGACACGGATGAAGGGAGGGAGCAAATCAGGTCACCTAAATGGAAGGCACCACGGCTTGCAAAACCTTTCTCCCAAAAATAGCCTCAGAAGAAGCAAAAGTATCAAACTTGTAAAATTTGGTAAAAGTGTGCAGTGAAGACCAAGTCGCTGCCCTACATATCTGATCAACAGAAGCCTCGTTCTTGAAGGCCCATGTGGAAGCCACAGCCCTAGTGGAATGAGCTGTGATTCTTTCGGGAGGCTGCCGTCCGGCAGTCTCGTAAGCCAATCTGATGATGCTTTTAATCCAAAAAGAGAGAGAGGTAGAAGTTGCTTTTTGACCTCTCCTTTTACCTGAATAAACAACAAACAAGGAAGATGTTTGTCTAAAATCCTTTGTAGCATCTAAATAGAATTTTAGAGCGCGAACAACATCCAAATTGTGCAACAAACGTTCCTTCTTTGAAACTGGTTTCGGACACAGAGAAGGCACGATAATCTCCTGGTTAATGTTTTTGTTAGAAACAACTTTCGGAAGAAAACCAGGTTTAGTACGTAAAACCACCTTATCTGCATGGAACACCAGATAAGGAGGGGAACACTGCAGAGCAGATAATTCTGAAACTCTTCTAGCAGAAGAAATTGCAACTAAAAACAAAACTTTCCAAGATAATAACTTAATATCAACGGAATGTAAGGGTTCAAACGGAACCCCCTGAAGAACTGAAAGAACTAAATTGAGACTCCAAGGAGGAGTCAAAGGTTTGTAAACAGGCTTAATTCTAACCAAAGCCTGAACAAAGGCTTGAACATCTGGCACAGCTGCCAGCTTTTTGTGAAGTAACACCGACAAGGCAGAAATCTGTCCCTTCAGGGAACTTGCCGATAATCCTTTTTCCAATCCTTCTTGAAGGAAGGATAGAATCCTAGGAATCTTAACCTTGTCCCAAGGGAATCCTTTAGATTCACACCAACGGATATATTTTTTCCAAATTTTGTGGTAAATCTTTCTAGTTACAGGCTTTCTGGCCTGAACAAGAGTATCGATAACAGAATCTGAGAAACCTCGCTTCGATAAAATCAAGCGTTCAATCTCCAGGCAGTCAGCTGGAGTGAAACCAGATTCGGATGTTCGAACGGACCCTGAACAAGAAGGTCTCGTCTCAAAGGTAGCTTCCAAGGTGGAGCCGATGACATATTCACCAGATCTGCATACCAAGTCCTGCGTGGCCACGCAGGAGCTATCAAGATCACCGACGCCCTCTCCTGATTGATCCTGGCTACCAGCCTGGGAATGAGAGGAAACGGCGGAAACACATAAGCTAGTTTGAAGGTCCAAGGTGCTACTAGTGCATCCACTAGAGCCGCCTTGGGATCCCTGGATCTGGACCCGTAACAGGGAACTTTGAAGTTCTGACGAGAGGCCATTAGATCCATGTCTGGAATGCCCCACAGCTGAGTGACTAGGGCAAAGATTTCCGGATGGAGTTCCCACTCCCCCGGATGCAATGTCTGACGACTCAGAAAATCCGCTTCCCAATTTTCCACTCCCGGGATGTGGATAGCAGACAGGTGGCAGGAGTGAGACTCCGCCCATAGAACAATCTTGGTCACTTCCTCCATCGCTAGGGAACTCCTTGTTCCCCCCTGATGGTTGATGTACGCAACAGTCGTCATGTTGTCTGATTGAAACCGTATGAACTTGGTCCTCGCTAGCTGAGGCCAAGCCTTGAGAGCATTGAATATCGCTCTCAGTTCCAGAATATTTATCGGTAGAAGAGATTCTTCCCGAGACCAAAGACCCTGAGCTTTCAGGGATCCCCAGACCGCGCCCCAGCCCGTCAGACTGGCGTCGGTCGTGACAATGACCCACTCTGGTCTGCGGAATGTCATCCCTTGTGACAGGTTGTCCAGGGACAGCCACCAACGGAGTGAGTCTCTGGTCCTCTGATTTACTTGTATCTTTGGAGACAAGTCTGTATAGTCCCCATTCCACTGACTGAGCATGCACAGTTGTAATGGTCTTAGATGAATGCGCGCAAAAGGAACTATGTCCATTGCCGCTACCATCAACCCGATCACTTCCATGCACTGAGCTACGGAAGGAAGAGGAACGGAATGAAGTATCCGACAAGAGTCCAGAAGCTTTGTTATTCTGGCCTCTGTTAGAAAAATCCTCATTTCTGAGGAATCTATAATTGTTCCCAAGAAGGGAACCCTTGTTGACGGGGATAGAGAACTCTTTTCCACGTTCACTTTCCAGCCGTGAGATCTGAGAAAGGCCAGGACGATGTCCGTGTGAGCCTTTGCTCGCGGGAGGGACGACGCTTGAATCAGAATGTCGTCCAGGTAGGGTACTACTGCAATGCCCCTTGGTCTTAGCACCGCTAGAAGGGACCCTAGTACCTTTGTGAAAATCCTTGGAGCAGTGGCTAATCCGAAAGGAAGCGCCACGAACTGGTAATGTTTGTCCAGGAATGCAAACCTTAGGAACCGATGATGTTCCTTGTGGATAGGAATATGTAGATACGCATCCTTTAAATCCACCGTGGTCATGAATTGACCTTCCTGGATGGAAGGAAGGATAGTTCGAATGGTTTCCATCTTGAACGATGGGACCTTGAGAAATTTGTTTAAGATCTTGAGATCTAGGATTGGTCTGAACGTTCCCTCTTTTTTGGGAACTATGAACAGATTGGAGTAGAACCCCATCCCTTGTTCTCTTAATGGAACAGGATGAATCACTCCCATTTTTAACAGGTCTTCTACACAATGTAAGAACGCCTGTCTTTTTATGTGGTCTGAAGACAACTGAGACCTGTGGAACCTCCCCCTTGGGGGAAGTCCCTTGAATTCCAGAAGATAACCCTGGGAGACTATTTCTAGCGCCCAAGGATCCAGAACATCTCTTGCCCAAGCCTGAGCGAAGAGAGAGAGTCTGCCCCCCACCAGATCCGGTCCCGGATCGGGGGCCAATATTTCATGCTGTCTTGGTAGCAGTGGCAGGTTTCTTGGCCTGCTTTCCCTTGTTCCAGCCTTGCATTGGTCTCCAAGCTGGCTTGGCCTGAGAAGTATTACCCTCTTGTTTAGAGGACGTAGCACCTTGGGCTGGTCCGTTTTTACGAAAGGGACGAAAATTAGGTCTATTTTTTGCCTTGAAAGGCCGATCCTGAGGAAGGGCGTGGCCCTTACCCCCAGTGATATCAGAGATAATCTCTTTCAAGTCAGGACCAAACAGCGTTTTCCCCTTGAAAGGAATGTTTAGTAGCTTGTTCTTGGAAGACGCATCAGCCGACCAAGACTTCAACCAAAGCGCTCTGCGCGCCACAATAGCAAACCCAGAATTCTTAGCCGCTAACTTAGCCAATTGCAAAGAGGCGTCTAGAGTGAAAGAATTAGCCAATTTGAGAGCATTGATTCTGTCCATAATCTCCTCATAAGGAGGAGAGTCACTATCGAGCACCTTAATCAGTTCATCAAACCAGAAATATGCGGCTGTAGTGACAGGGACAATGCATGAAATGGGTTGTAGAAGGTAACCCTGCTGAACAAACATCTTTTTAAGCAAACCTTCTAATTTTTTATCCATAGGATCTTTGAAAGCACAGCTATCCTCTATGGGAATAGTGGTGCGTTTGTTTAAAGTAGAAACCGCTCCCTCGACCTTGGGGACTGACTGCCATAAGTCCTTTCTGGGGTCGACCATAGGAAACAATTTTTTAAATATGGGGGGAGGGACGAAAGGAATACCGGGCCTTTCCCATTCTTTATTAACAATGTCCGCCACCCGCTTGGGTATAGGAAAAGCTTCTGGGAGCCCCGGCACCTCTAGGAACTTGTCCATTTTACATAGTTTCTCTGGGATGACCAAATTTTCACAATCATCCAGAGTGGATAATACCTCCTTAAGCAAAATGCGGAGATGTTCCAATTTAAATTTAAATGTAATCACATCAGATTCAGCCTGCTGAGAAATGTTCCCTAAATCAGTAATTTCTCCCTCAGACAAAACCTCCCTGGCCCCCTCAGATTGGGTTAGGGGCCCTTCAGAGATATTAATATCAGCGTCGTCATGCTCTTCAGTAACTAAAACAGAGCATCCACGCTTACGCTGACAAGGGTTCATTTTGGCTAAAATGTTTTTGACAGAATTATCCATTACAGCCGTTAATTGTTGCATAGTAAGGAGTATTGGCGCGCTAGATGTACTAGGGGCCTCCTGAGTGGGCAAGACTCGTGTAGACGAAGGAGGGAATGATGCAGTACCATGCTTACTCCCCTCACTTGAGGAATCATCTTGGGCATCATTGTCATTATCACATAAATCACATTTATTTAAATGAATAGGAATTCTGGCTTCCCCACATTCAGAACACAGTCTATCTGGTAGTTCAGACATGTTAAACAGGCATAAACTTGATAAGAAAGTACAAAAAACGTTTTAAAATAAAACCGTTACTGTCACTTTAAATTTTAAACTGAACACACTTTATTACTGCAATTGCGAAAAAACATGAAGGAATTGTTCAAAATTCACCAAACTTTCACCACAGTGTCTTAAAGCCTTGAAAATATTGCACACCAATTTTGGAAGCTTTAACCCTTAAAATAACGGAACCGGAGCCGTTTTAAGCTTTAACCCCTTTACAGTCCCTGGTATCTGCTTTGCTGAGACCCAACCAAACCCAAAGGGGAATACGATACCAAATGACGCCTTCAGAAGTCTTTTATAAGTATCAGAGCTCCTCTCACATGCGACTGCATGCCATGCCTCTCAAAAACAAGTGCGCAACACCGGCGCGAAAATGAGACTCTGCCTATGCTTTGGGAAAGCCCCTAAAGAATAAGGTGTCTAAAACAGTGCCTGCCGATATTATTATATCAAAATACCCAGAATAAATGATTCCTCAAGGCTAAATAAGTGTTAATATCAATCGATTTAGCCCAAAAAAAGTCTACAGTCTAAATAAGCCCTTGTGAAGCCCTTATTTACAATCGTAATAAACATGGCTTACCGGATCCCATAGGGAAAATGACAGCTTCCAGCATTACATCGTCTTGTTAGAATGTGTCATACCTCAAGCAGCAAAGGACTGCAAACTGTTCCCCCAACTGAAGTTAATTGCTCTCAACAGTCCTGTGTGGAACAGCCATGGATTTTAGTTACGGTTGCTAAAATCATTTTCCTCATACAAACAGAATTCTTCATCTCTTTTCTGTTTCTGAGTAAATAGTACGTACCAGCACTATTTGAAAATAACAAACTCTTGATTGAATAATGAAAAACTACAGTTAAACACTAAAAAACTCTAAGCCATCTCCGTGGAGATGTTGCCTGTACAACGGCAAAGAGAATGACTGGGGTAGGCGGAGCCTAGGAGGGATCATGTGACCAGCTTTGCTGGGCTCTTTGCCATTTCCTGTTGGGGAAGAGAATATCCCACAAGTAAGGATGACGCCGTGGACCGGACACACCTATGTTGGAGAAAAGTGTGTTTTTTTCCATTTTTTCCTCATATTTTATAATTCTTTTATAGTAAATTATAAGATATGATGAAAATAATGGTATATTTTGAAAGTTCATTTAATGGCGAGAAAAACGGTATATAATATGTGTGGGTACAGTAAATGAGTAAGAGGAAAATTTCAGCTAAACACAAACACCGCAAAAGTGTAAAAATAGCCTTGGTCCCAAACGGACAGAAAATGGAAAAGTGCTATGTTTATTAAGGGGTTAAAACATTAATCCTGGGAATTGAGGGGTCTTAGGCTGGTGGGGCAATTATTAGACAAGGTAAATAAATGTGTTTTGACTTTCAACTAGATAAAGGAAAAATACCAGATACCACAGCAGCAATATTTTGCATACTTACAAGTTAGGCATTATGTCAACTCTCTGATCAGAATAGAAGACTATCTGAGACACTTCCCACTGGGATACGTTGCACTCACTAGCAAAGCAGGGGTATAGCTCTATAACCTTTCAATACAATCTCCTGATGACAGCAAAGTCAGACGCAGTGTTAGGGTGACACAGCAGTGGAGAGGAGACCAGCTTATCTTGAGAAAGGAAGATGTGGTTTTGAGTGAGTTATGGCGGCCACGATATCGGCAGATATAAGGGAAACACATTACAAATTATTGCATAGGGCATACATCACTCCACGACAATGGGCTAAGTGGACCAGACCAGAGGCAAACATATGTTGAAAGTGTTTACACCTGGATCCGTCTTATGAGCATTTGTTTTGGTGTTGCCCTAAGATAGTGAGGTTCTGGAAACAGATTGAATACTGGCTGCAGAAGGTGCTGGGAATAGAGGTTGAGTTAGATTAGGAAGGGATTTTACTATTAATGAGAGGCAAGGAAGGCCCAAGCCATATCAGTATGTTAACAATATATTGTTACCAGCTAGGAAACTAATTTTGAAACAGTGGTTGAGCGACAGGGCCCCAACATTGCAACTTCTCAAAACATCACTGACCAGAAAATGATTTATTGAACAAGCGGATGTTAAGGGTGACGTGTTAATTCGAATCAGACAATTTTTCAGGAAGTGGGAGAAGTATATACTCACCCTGTCTCCCGGCTTGCAAAGGATAGTAGTGGCACCATTTGCATCAGCCCCTTATATCTTAAAAGAGCAACTAAAAAGGGAATTGGTGTATTCTTTAATGAAAGATGAGTCAAATACCTACAGGTCAGATCACAGGGGGATCAAGTTAAGGCCAGTTTAGTTTGTTAAGTTTAGGATGGTTAGTTAATAAATAAAATAAAAAAATTGATGGAAAATTTGGAGATTGATGTGACCAAAACGTTTAGGTGCAGGGACAGACGGATGGAGATACAACACATAGATTGTTTTGCTATGGTAGCATATCACAAGTTTTTGAACACAATTAACAACTGTATGTATGTAACACAAGCTGTTTATTTTTTTGAACTGCCGAACCTTGTACGATGGCACCAAATGTATAACTTCTACTGTAATGCTCCATGATTCTCCCAATAAAAAACAGCTTTGAGAAAAAAAAAAAAAAACATTAATACAAGTGGATTTACAATCTTGGCACCATGTCTCCTGTAGGACTTAATGAGGAACAAGTATTCTCCCATTTCCTCTAATTGGATATTGTCCACGCTAAGTATTGTCACTTTAAGTGTTTGAAGAAGTGTATAAGTCAAAATATCAGATCTGCTGTGAAAGCCATTGGCGATTATACATGTATAATTATTGCACAATGTAGATTTTATTTATTGTGTTTTTGTATGATCAATATACTATTCAAATAGAAACTAAATATATTTCAGGGAGCATTTTCATTAGATTACCATCAATGTGGCTATTTAAAGCCAATCAGAAATAGTGACATTATGGCCCAGAAGTCGTCCCACATACTACGGCCTCCAGCTTGCTGTGCAACACTTTGTTCTGTTGTTTAAACCCCTTTCCATTTGGACCTAGCCCTAATGTTGAGATCCGATTGCGCCTAACTTGAGAGTGATTACCACTTTGAGGGGCGGGAGATCACGAGTTTGGTGTTCTCCACAGCACCAGTTTGGCTGCTGTAGCGACTGCTGGTGCCACATTTGAGACCACCACCCTGTTTTAGTGAGCTTGACTCTATTGGGCCCTCGCTTCGGTTCTTCCTCTGACTGCCCTGTATAACCATCACAGGGGCCGTGCTGTCCAGGAAATGGCCGCCTTAACATCATATGTGATGAGACCATATGTAAGCAAGTTCAGCTTGCTGATAGGCTCTATTACCGAGTCTAATGGAACTGGAAGCTTCCTGTACCTACCTGACTCACAGGACACATACTATACTCTGCAATAGGAGTGGTATGACTTGTCGCCATAGGAGGAAATTAGGGAGCTGGTTTCTTTGTATTTTCATACAGTACAAACTTGTCTTTTGAAGTTGTTATCTAATTTATTAGAATATGATTGATGTCTCAGATATAAAAATATTGAATTACTAAGGTTTCATATCTGAACTTAAATTTCTAAAAGGGATATCAGTCAAGAGTGCTGTTTATGATATCTGTGTTTTCAGTAATTTTATTAATATATCATAGCACCGGTATTACCTAATGCCTGACTATTTCATCCTCCTGACCAGCTCACCTAATGTGACTAAGCCTTTACCATAGCATAACACTTATACACTGGATAGTTCAAAACTGCTACAAACAGGACATTTTATAAATTGTTATTATTTCTTTTATTTTACATATGGCTGTTGTATCTCTGCATTTATAAAGAAAGGGGGGGGGGGGGTCATGTTAAATAGTATCTTCTAGAAGACATACAATAAGATACAAGAAACTTACAGACACTAGTACTTCCCAATGCAGGCTGGAATCTTTCAGGCTTTAGCATCATTAAACCTTAATAAAAATGCCCAAATGTAGATATTTGAGAAACCTGTTGCATATAAATGTTTTTTATTGAACAAATTGTATTTAAATTTGGATTGAGCCTGTTCCTGTACCCAACAGCTAATAACAGCGCTGTATTTTACCAGAGTAACAAACCAATTTAAACACTGTAAGATCCCGGCCTGACCTTTTAGCTACAAACATGCAAGCTTATTTCTTATGTGATTGTGTTTGGTCCAGAAATTGTTATTTAAAGGAACATAAAAGTGCAAAAAGAGAATACAGGTAGCCCTCAGTTTACGCCGGGGTTCGGTTCCAGAAGGAATGGTTGTAAATCGAAACCGTTGTAAATTGAAACCCAGTTTATAATCTAAGTCAAAGGAAAAGAGGGAATTAAGTTCGAGGCTCCTCTCAAAATTGGCATAAGTAACACCTAATACATTATTTTTAAAGCTTTGAAATGAAGACTTTAAATGCTAAACAGCATTATAAACCTAATAAAATAATCACACAACACAGACTTTACTTGCATTTTTCTGCAAACAGTTCTTTCTATGCATTCCAATCTGGACTGATTTATAGACAGAAAGATCTTGTTCCTTTGCAAGCTGCTCGATAGCTCAGGTCTGGTTAAACTGATTAATTTCAGCTTGTTTGGCTTGCATATATTTGCTGCAACACAAGCGGACAGCTCCACCTACTGGCTATTTTAACCAATGCACTGCTTCTCAATGCTTTTCAATAGCAGTCACAAGACTGAAAAAAAGGTTGTTATTCTGAAACGGTGCAAATTGAACCGTTGTAAACCGAGGGCCACCTGTACTCTAATAAGTTAGAACATATAACTGTGTTTATACCCTGAAAATGAGTCTAACATAGCTCCAGATCAGTAATTCATTACTGGGACCTAGCTGTGCACATATATAGAGCCACCGATTACCAAGCAGCTCTCAGCACCTGAGCCTACTTATGTATTGCTTTTCAACAAAGGATACAAAATGAACAACATAAAATTGATAATAGAACTAAAAAGTCTCTTTAAATGGCATTTTCTATCTGAATCATGACAGTTTTCTAGTGAATATATTCCAAGTACAGCCTGAAAAGGAGCAGCCTATATTATTTATGTATTTTTTATTTGACCAGTTAAGTTTTTATGGAGGTCCATCATTGAGGTGGGAGACATATGTAAATTGAGCGCACCAGTTTTTTTTTTTGGGGGGGGTTAGGTTGCCATTATTCAAACAATGACAGTGTTGTGTATCTATGAATGTGCTCAAACACAAAATTAAATCATTATATTCATAAAAATGAACATTGTCCCTTTACTGCCTAATTATCTCATGAACGCAGAATCATTTGTCATGATTACACACACTATAAACTATTCTTCCACTTCATAAGCTTTTAATTAATTTTATCAGGTACAAGATGAATAGGGTTTGAAGCCAAAACCTCTTGGAAGAGATACACGGTATTGAGGAAATGACAAGTTAAGTCAATTCACCTTGTTAAAACCCAGCCACCTGTTCATGATTTGCACATTTCTCGGAAATGACGGGATTGTAAATCTAATTAGCCTTTATTACACACATGTAAATAACCAAGCTCTGAAATAAAGGCTTAAAAGCAATGAACATTCTTGTATTATCTATAAGCAAGAGTTTTACTGCAATACCTTGTCTAGCGCACTCATAAAATGTTGATCTCCATTCAACACCGTGTTGACTAGTTGGACAAATTTACTATGAACTTCCAATACGGATTCCACAAATTGAGTTGGCATCTGAAAGTACAAAGGGGACATTAGTAAACAGAAACTATGCATTCCAAAGCACTTTACTCATTCTGGCACCTGCTCAATGTGCAGTGAAATTGCTTCCCAGGGATAGTGAATGGGTCATCTATATTCATAAGAATGGGACAAAAACCTGCAGTGCCAGTGAGCTATTTCAGAGAATTGTTAAAGCATGATCTAAACAATAATTGCAGTTGATGGGGAAAAGTGGTTTCCAGTTTCCAATTATAGTACACCTGTTTGTTTAAACCTTGTTAACTTATTTATCCTAGAAATCTATATATGAATAAAAAGGGACATTCTAGTGTAAACATATAATATTCTGTTTTAGCATTTTTCAACCTTCTGAGCAGCAAATACCCAAGGCAACAATACACAAATATTCATGATTCTAAATACTCCAATTAAAAAAACTTGGCACATTCCACAATGATAAATTACCTGGCACACTTCCTACAGCTTATTTATGTTTACTGTAGCAGAATCAATATCAGGACAAATTAAAAACCAAGTATGGTAGCACTGGTGTTCAAGAGCTGGATATAGCTGGTGATTGGTGGATACCTACATATGCTATTATTGAATAGATCTGGTTAGTTTCTTTTTTAGAAGAGATAATGCACAGTACTTTGTAAACAATGTTTACTCTAATTTGTATGCACACATAACTTATTTTGAGAGTGTCCAGAAGGTTCTTTTTTACTGCACACCGCTGGTTTCCCGCCCCAACATTTTAGATGCAAGGCGGGAAACCTGGCTGCCAGAAAAAATAATATCACTAACACTCTATCAACCAGCTGACTTGACCGCCATCTCAGTTAATGCTACTACAATATTTTGCATATTTTGTAATTGCAATTGATACTGTGCTAAAAGAATACTTCACCACTAGCACCAAAATTGAATAAAACACGTTGATGTTGTGCTACTAAATTTAGAGGGGAGAACAGACATTTTTTTGCATTGGGATTGATAATATTATACTATAATATTTACCTACAAATAAAAGTTTGTAACTGCATTTTTTATTATACTCAATCTCCTAGTATCCAAGATTTATGTTTTATAAAGAATAACTTTAGAGAAATTATAGTGCATGCACTAAAATCCACTACAGCTGTAGTGGTAAAAACAAATACATAAACAGATTTAAAAGGATGAAATAAAAATAATAAAAATGCTCCGTTTGTCTCAGCAGTGTATATATTTTTTTGACAAATTGCCCTAAGCCATATGTGTTTGCTAAAGCATTTTAGAAACACTAAATATATGACTTGCACCATACCCTCGAATGAGCCAATCAATGGCAAGAGGGGTCTCTGCATGCGCTAAATCACTAATCGGCACTTATCCTTAGTGCGTATGTTTAAGGTAAAAAACTGTGTACCACTGAGAATATCTACTATATATCCCCTTTTCCTCTTTGTTTTAATAAACAAATCAAGAAGTCACCATGCTTTAATTGTGCGGCAATTAATTTAACCATGACATTGCACACCTTAATAATAATGAAAAACTAGAAATTGGGGCAGTGGCCATGACAGGTCACTTAATTGCTAGCTGCCAAAGGCTTCTTAACTAATCTGCCAGAAATAAACTTCTAAACACACCATCACCTAACCATACACATCTCAAGAGACACAGCTGAAGAAGCCCATCAAACAGCACTAACCATTATTAGAATCGAGGCCAGCTGCAATTGACTGGATATTTTCTGAGGTCGAGGCCTCCTATCTAACCCCCCGGCAGAGTCCCTTTGGGCCTCTGTCGTTAAAAGGTACCTGGAGAGTACTAAATCTATCCACTTTCAGCGGGGATTCATTTACCAATTATACCGGATGGAGCCCGGGGGAGCTGTTCTGCTTGAGCAGATTACCAAAATCTTGGATAAACACTTTGCACGGCTTGGGAGAGAAGTAGCTGCAGCCTGGAGAAATGGCGGTGACACAATTCAGCAGAGCAGCATGGTCATTGTGAATATGGTGACCAGGGCCGCCATCAGGGGGTGACAGGGGTGACTCCTGTCAGGGGCCCAATGGGCTAGGGGGGCCCCATGAGGCAAGAACTAAAAAAAAAAAAAAAAAAAAAAATTTTTTTTTTTTTTTTACATTTTGGCAGCCACCAGTGGGTACTACAGCAGGGTGCTAATTGAGCATGGAAATGTTATTACAAGGAGTAAAGTATTAGCATTTGAGAGGATTTCTGAGTGTGCACTAAAACACTATGCACAGTGTGAGACAGACTTGGCACTTTGTTTGTAGAGTGTGTGCCTGAGTCAGACGGCTGATCACTTTCATTTACAGAGGAGGTAGGAATTACTTAGCAAATGTTTTTTTATTTCTTTGTGCAATTTAAGATTGTACCTTCAGTGTGGTAGTAGTTGTATGGTGGGGCCAGGGGTCCATGAAAACACATTTTTTAGCAGCAGTGTATTTATGATTTGACAATGCTGTAGAAATTCTATATTTAAAACCATGCAGAAATGTTTCCTCCTCAATACACAAATTATATATATTACATTTCAGTTTACTGCCCCTTTATGCAAGGACTTTCACGATACAAGGAGGAATTTTATCTAAGATTTTTACATCTGCATAACATGTTATACTCAGACTAAGATTGCTCAGTGTTGGAAATGAGACAGGTTAACATAAAACTGTTCAGTTTACTGTACAGCTGACTTAATTTTGAAATGCATACCAACAAGCTTAAATCCTGCATTTAACCAGATCTAATGGTATGAGTACCACAGCTTATGATTCCACCAAGACCATATAGAGTACAGCATTTTCAAAATCCACAAGTACAGCTGGCAGATGGGAACATTTGTACACTATATTTGAAGTGGTGCTCTTGGTTGGGGAAAATATCAAACAAACATATGTCAACCTTTTAAAAGTACTTTTCTTCATCTAGCCATCTACCCAGATCATTAATGTACAATTTTGAATTCACAGAATTATTTTTGTTTGCACATTTACAAATATGATTCTTTAAAAAGTGATCTCTTAATTTCTGCATTTTTTATCATGCATGTCACACACTGTTGATTTAGGGGATGCAAGGTGCATAAATGTTTCCTCCTGTGATTGTTCCTGTGGGTGTCTGTGTTTATGTCTTTGTGCTTTGGTTTGTGTCTCTATGAGTGTGTATGTATTTTTTTCTGTTGGTATCTCTGTGAGGGTGGGTGTGTATTTCTTTGTGCATTTTCTGTGGTTGTCTGTGAGGGTGTGTGCATATGTCTTTGAGCTTTTTCTATGGGTGTCTCTGTGAGGGTGGGCGTGTGTTTGTCTTTGTGTATTTTCTCTGGATGCCTCTGTGAGGGTGGGTGTGGGTGTCTGTGTTTTCTGTGGATGTCTCTGTGAGGGTGTGTATTTTTTGTGGGTGTCTCTGTGAGGGTGTGTGTATGTCTTTGTGTGTTTTCTGTGAATGTCTCAGTGAGGGTGTGTATGTATGTCTTTATGTGTTTTCTGTGGGTGTCTGTGTGTTTTCTGAGGCTGTCTCTGTCGGTGTTTCCTTGGGTGTATGTGCAAGTTTGAGTTTGTGTGTGCGTCCATTGTCTGTTCCTTTTTAGGACATTTTGACCTTACTACTGATTATTCACATCTTTCTACAGACTTTGAGACTAATGAAACCATTCCGGAAGTCACCAATCTACCATTTAACCTTTAAATTATTGTTTAGGCAGTTCAGGGCCCTTCCTTTCAGCCACTGCATGCTGTTGTCATCATTTAGTTGACATCTTCCTTTACAAAAAGATAATCAGAACTCCATATTTTGTTTTCTAAATCTCCTTTTTTTTTTTTACAAAACTGTAGTCTACCTCATTACTTGTCAGGTCAATGTAAACAAGTGCTAAGTGTCTGTTTGGGTGTCTGTGTCTGAGTTTCTTTGCGTGTTTGCTAGAGTGCCTATATGTGAATTCTTATGTGTGAGTGTTTGTTTCAGTGTATGTTACTACCTTTACAATATTTCCAAGTTTAAATAGACACTTAAGAATAAAGTGCATATACGTTTTAGTCACTTGGTCAAAAATTGCACATGTCAAAGGAGGGGGGGGGGGGCCCTGATCAATGGTTAAGTCAGGGGCCCCAAAATTTCTAGTGGCGGCCCTGATGGTGACGCCTAGTCTGGAGCCTATCACAGAAAGTAACCTTCCAGAGAAGAGGCAGACTGACATACCTCCAATTGATGGATGCCTCCGGGAGAGAGAGTTAGTACCGGTCGATACCGAGAACCTTGAAAAACTGGTCGCGTCAAACCTCACCACATCAACTCAACATGCTACCGCCTCATGTTCAGCACGCACGATGTCACTGAGCCGATCTGCCTAGAAGAAGCAAGAGGTCCTGCACAATACCCCACTGACAGTCATCCATATCTCACAGATCACTAAGCAGACATCACAAGGAGAATGGCAAATACCTAACGCGGTACACAATCTAGCTACGGTTTTGTACATTTTAGAAGATAACCTGCTAAGGGACTTTGGTGCACGACTGCTTGCTATGAGGAGACATATCCAGACATACAGGCAAGTTTGCTCAAGCTTCTATTGCGGCCCTATATACCCCAAGTCCCACATTGCTGTGCTAAGGACCGGTGTAGGTTAGGTCACTACATATATATATGGATTAAGGAGGCGAACAGTGAACCCCTCGCAAAATCTCTGCCTTTTTGAAAACCTAAAGCCAAACAGACTCTCTACCATATATTTGGGAATTTAGCTTGACCTAGACTTCTAGCTAATAATCATTTGAAAGCACAAGATAAAAAGCAATATTTATTTATATCTAGTTATGCAGATAATTGAATGTACTTATCCAGATTTACATTGTTTTTTCTAGGTATTGGATTATGATAAGAGCTAAAGTAATGACCTACAGGTTTCCTTTACATATGCAATTCCTTGTTTCTTGTTGTTTTTCTTTACATTTATACTAGTTAATTGTTTAATATAAGAGATGAGTACTTAACTCCCACTTACTCACATGACAACCATGCATAGTTTTAACCATTCAGAAGCAGTAATTTCGCCTCAATATTACCCTATTTTGATGTTTCCAGCTAATCTTAAAAGTACAAACCATTCCTTGTTGTAATGGTGTATTGGGGTCTCGCTCTCTGCGACCGGGATGGCGTGATCCTAACACCATCTAATAATAAGAAGGTATATTGCACCTAATCCTACTATTGAGACGGCTGGTTCACTAACAATCCTAATTTAGAAGTTATAAGTTGCTCCAAAAATAGAATTAATAGTTAAGGTTATCTATTCTATCACTGTTCTATCTAAGCTCACAAAAAACAATGTGCATATTAAATACAAACTACTAACTACCATTTTGAACTATGCAACTACTTAATAGATATACCCAAGAGCCTAGCCTTAATATGTCTGCATATTTATAACCCCTTTTTTTTTCTTTTATGATAAAGAAATGTTATTTATAGTGTAACTCAAGAGGGGCCCCTATGTGCTAGATACTCCAGGTAAACAAATATTTCCAGAAGGAAAGTTCTTTATTCCCCCTTCGTTATAAACATACAGCAAAATAAAACTAAAATATGAGGTCCAGACAATGAGATCCACAAGTGGTCTCTTCCAGTTAAGGTAACCTTCTGTAAGCGCCATTTATTACACATGGTATAAGGTCCAAGAGCGGCCTTTTTAGATAGATAAGATTGTATTGGCGTGCTGTTGAATTGTTTTTCTCTTCTTCTTACAGCAACTGTAAATATCATTGGCTCCATGTCATGGAAATAGAAGACATTGTTTATTACATATGCAATTCTAATATGTAACTCATATGATAAACCCTGTTAACTTGGAATGTACCTATTTAATGCTGTAATACTATGTTTGTCCGCCAAAACTTTACCTCAATAAAAATTTTTTTTTTTAAAAAATTAGAAATTAAATAGCACATTTTTTCTTCTTCTAAAGTCAGTATCAAAACTAACGCCAATCCATTAAATCCTAATATTTGTGTGTGTGTATGAACACAAAGGAAGTAGAATATTATATTCAGATATTTAATATGCCGATTATAGTGCTCTAGAAACAATGAATTGTTATATTGTAGATTGTGAAGGGAACAGAGGAGACCAACTACAGTATGAGTGTTTAAGTGTGTGTGAGTGTGTTTCTGCGCATGTTTTGGTGTTATTACCGTTACAATATTTTCAAGTATAACTACACTTAAGACTGATACATAAAGGGCAGTGTAGCTACCTGTTAAAATAACCATCCAAAGTATCCCACTCCTGAGTGTTTGCTGTGCGATGCTGTGACTCCCTCAGAAAAGAGTTGAGCAAAGATCTACTTCTGACATCCTCCCCACCAATCGGATGTAATATGCAAAAGGTTAAAGCAGTGGTCTCAAAGTACAGGCCCTGGGGCCATTTGCGGCCCACAAGATAGTTTCATATGGCCCTTCCTTGTTTAATAGATAAACCATTAATTTGAGCTGTCAATTCTTTTTTTAAGGCTTCTAAGAAGTGTAACTAGTTGATGTTCTATATAGGCACTTACACGATAAATAAAAATACAAGCGTCCAGTGTAAACTCCCACCATGCACTGCTTGGATAAATATAATTTCTTTCATTTAATTAGCAAGAGTCCATGAGCTAGTGACGTATGGGATATACATTCCTACCAGGAGGGGCAAAGTTTCCCAAACCTTAAAATGCTTATAAATACACCCCTCACCACACCCACAATTCAGTTTTACAAACTTTGCCTCCGATGGAGGTGGTGAAGTAAGTTTGTGCTAGATCCTACGTTGATATGCGCTCCGCAGCAAGTTGGAGCCCGGTTTTCCTCTCAGCGTGCAGTGAATGTCAGAGGGATGTGAGGAGAGTATTGCCTATTTGAATGCAGTGATCTCCTTCTACGGGGTCTATTTCATAGGTTCTCTGTTATCGGTCGTAGAGATTCATCTCTTACCTCCCTTTTCAGATCGACGATATACTCTTATATATACCATTACCTCTGCTGATTCTCGTTTCAGTACTGGTTTGGCTTTCTACAAACATGTAGATGAGTGTCCTGGGGTAAGTAAATCTTATTTTCTGTGACACTCTAAGCTATGGTTGGGCACTTTGTTTATAAAGTTCTAAATATATGTATTCAAACATTTATTTGCCTTGACTCAGAATGTTCAACTTTCCTTATTTTCAGACAGTCAGTTTCATATTTGGGATAATGCATTTGAATTAATCATTTTTTTCTTACCTTCAAAAATTTGACTCTGTTTTTCCTGTGGGCCGTTAGGCTCGCGGGGGCTGAAAATGCTTCATTTTATTGCGTCATTCTTGGCGCGGACTTTTTTGGCGCAAAAATTCTTTTCCGTTTCCGGCGTCATACGTGTCGCCGGAAGTTGCGTCATTTTTTTACGTTATTTTGCGCCAAAAATGTCGGCGTTCCGGATGTGGCGTCATTTTTGGCGCCAAAAGCATTTAGGCGCCAAATAATGTGGGCGTCTTATTTGGCGCTAAAAAATAAGGGCGTCGCTTTTGTCTCCACATTATTTAAGTCTTATTTTTTCAGTGCTTCTGGTTGCTAGAAGCTTGTTCTTTGGCATTTTTTCCCATTCCTGAAACTGTCATTTAAGGAATTTGATCAATTTTGCTTTATATGTTGTTTTTTCTCTTACGTATTGCAAGATGTCTCACGTTGCATCTGAGTCAGAAGATACTACAGGAATATCGCTGTCTACTGCTGGAGCTACCAAGCTAAGTGTATCTGCTATAATTTTTGGTATCTGTTTCTCCAGCTGTTGTTTGTATTGCATGTCATGACAAACTTATTAATGCAGATAAAATTTCCTTTAGTACTGTTACATTACCTGTTGCTGTTCCGTCAACATCTAATTTTCAGAGTGTTCCTGATAAACATAAGAGATTTTATTTTTTAAATCCATTAAGAAGGCTATGTCTGTTATTTCTCCTTCTAGTTTACATAAAAGTCTTTTAAAACTTCTCTTTTTTCAGATGAATTTTTAAATGAACATCATCATTCTGATACTGATAATGGTTCTTCTGGTTCAGAGGTTTCTGTCTCAGAGGTTGATGCTGATAAATCTTTGTATTTGTTCAAGATGGAATTTATTCGTTCTTTATTTAAAGAATTATTAATTGCATTAGAAATAGAGGATTCTGGTCCTCTTGATTCTAAATCTAAACGTTTAAATAAGGTTTTTAAATCTCCTGTAGTTATTCCAGAAGTGTTTTCTCTCCCTGATGCTATTTCTGAAGTAATTTCCAGGGAATGGAATAATTTGGGTAATTATTTTACTCCTTCTAAACGTTTAAGCAATTATATCCTGTGCCATCTGACAGATTAGAGTTTTTTTGGGACAAAATCCCTAAGGTTATGGGGCTGTCTCTACTCCTGCTAAATGTGCTACTATTCCTACGGCAGATAGTAATTCATTTAAGGATCCTTTAGATAGGAAAAATTGAATCCTTTCTAAGAAAAGCTTACTTATGTTCAGGTAATCTTCTTAGACTTGCTATATTTTTAGCGGATGTTGCTGCAGCTTCAACTTTTTGGTTAGAAGCTTTAGCGCAACAAGTAACAGATCATAATTTTATAGCATTATTATTATTCTATAACATGCTAATAATTTTATTGGTGATACCATCTTTTGATATCATTAGAGTTGATGTCAGGTATATGTCTCTAGCTATTTTAGCTAGAACAGCTTTATGGATTAAACTTGGAATACTGATATGTCTTCTAAGTCAACTTTGCTTTCCCTTTCTTTCCAGGGTAATAAATTATTATTTCAACTGTTTCTGGAAGGAAGGGAACTTTTTTACCAAAGGATAAAAAATCTAAGGTAAATTTAGGTCTAATGATCATTTCGTTCCTTTCCTCACAATAAGGAACAAAAGCCTGATCCTTCATTCTCAGGAGCGGTATCAGTTTGGAAACTATTTCCAGTTTGGAATATATCCAAGCCTTTTAGAAAACCTATAGCCAGCTCCTAAGTACCCATGAAGGTGCGGACCTTATTCCAGCTCAGCTGGTATGAGGCAGATTACGTTTTCTTCAAAGAAATTTTGATCAATTCCGTTCTCAATTTCTGGTTTCAGAACATTGTTTCAGAAAGGTACAGAATTGGCTTCAGTTAAGGCCTCCTGCTAAGAGATTTTTTTCTTTCCCGTGTCCCAGTTAACACAGCAAAGGCTCAGCATTTCTGAAATATGTTTCAGATTTAGAGTTGGCTGGAGTAATTATGCCAGTTCCAGTTCTGGAACAGGGGCTGGGGTTTTATTTTATCTCTTCATTGTACTAAAGAAGGTCAATTCCTTCAGACCAGTTTCGGATCTATCAATATTGAATCTTTATGTAAGGATACCAACATTCAAGATGGTTACTGTAGGACTGTCCTGCCTTTTGTTTAGCAAGGGCATTATATGTCTACAATAGATTTACAGGATGTGTATCTACATATTCCGATTCATCCAGATCACTTTTTGTGTCTGAGATTCTCTTTTTAGACAAGCATTACCAGTTTTGTGGCTCTACCGTTTGGCCTAGCCTCAGTTCCAAGAATTTTTTTCAAAGGTTCTCGGTGCCCTTCTTTCTGTAATCAGAGAACAGGGTTTTTTGGTATTTCCTTATTGGACAATATCTGGGTACTTGCTCAGTCTTCTCATTTTCGAAGAATCTCATACGAATCGACTTGTGTTGTTTCTTCAAGTTCATGGTTGGAGGATCAATTTACCAATCAGTTCATTGATTCCTCAGACAAGTGTAACCTTTTTAGGTTTCTAGAATAGATTCAGTGTCTATGACTCTGTCCTTGTCAGACAAGAGAAGTTTAACATTGATATCAGCTTGTCAAAACCTTCAGTCACAATCATTCCCTTTGGTAGCCTTATGCATGGAAATTTTAGGTCTTAGGACTGCCGCATCAAATGCGATCTCCTTTGCTCGTTTTCACATGCGACCTCTTCAGCTCTGTATGCTGAACCAATGGTGCAGGGATTACTCAAAGATATCTCAATTAATATCTTTAAACCGATTATACGACACTCTCTGACATGGTGGGCAGATCACCATCGTTTAGTTCAGGGGGCTTCTTTGTTCTTCCGACCTGGACTATAATCTCAACAGATGCAAGTCTTACAGGTTGGGGAGCTGTGTGGGGGTATCTGATGGCACAAGGGGTTTGGGAATCTCAGGAGGTGAGATTTCCGATCAATATTTGGAACTCCGTGCAATTTCAGAGCTCTTCAGTCTTGGCCTCTTCTGAAGAGAGAGTTGTTCATTTGTTTTCAGATAGACAATGTCACAACTGTGGCATACATCAATCATCAAGGAGGGACTCACAGTCCTCTGGCTATGAAAGAAGTATCTCGAATTTTGGTTTGGGCGGAATCCAGCTCCTGTCTAATCTCTGCGGTTCATATCCCAGGTATGGACAATTGGAAAGCGGATTATCTCAGTCGCCAAACGTTGCACCTGGGCGAATGGTCTTCACCCAGAGGTATTTCCTCAGATTGTTCAAATGTGGGAACTCTCAGAAATAGATCTGATGGTTTCTCATCTAAACAAGAAACTTCCCTGGTATCTGTCCGGATCCAGGGATCCTCGGGCGGAGGCAGTGGATGCATTATCTCTTCCTTACAAGTGTCATCCTGCCTATATCTTTCCGCCTCTAGTTCTTCTTCCAAGGGTATTCTTAATATTCTAAAGGAATGCTCGTTTGTCCTGCTGGTAGCTCCAGCATGGCCTCACAGGTTTTGGTATGCGGATCTTGTCCGGATGGCCTCTTGCCAGCTGTGGACTCTTCCGTTAAGATCAGTCTTTCTGTCTCAAGGTTCTTTTTTCCATCAGGATCTCAAAACCTTATTTTTAAGGTGTGGAGTTTGAACGCTTGATTCTTGGTCAAAGAGGTTTCTCTGACTCTGTGATTGATACTATGTGACAGGCTCGTAAATCTGTATCTAGAGAGATATATTATAGAGTCTGGAAGACTTATATTTCTTCAGGATGGTTTAGATAAAGGTTTGTCCGCAAGTTTCTTGAAAGACAAATCTCTGCTCTTTCTGTTCTTTTTCATAGAAGGATTGCTAATCTTCCTGATATTCATTGTTTTGTACAAGCTTTGGTTTGTATAAAACCTGTCATTAAGTCAATTTCTCCTCTTTGGAGTTTGAATTTGGTTCTGGGGGCTCTTCAAGCTTCTCCTTTTGAACCCATGCATTCTTTGGTCGTTATATTACTTTCTTGGAAAGTTTTGTTTCTTTTGGCCATCTCTTCTGCCAGAAGAATCTCTGAATTATCTACTCTTTTTTGTGAGTCTCCTTTTCTGATTTTGCATCAGGATAAGGCGGTGCTGCGAACTTCTTTTGAATTTTTTACCTAAGGTTGTGAATTCTAACATTAGTAGAGAAATTGTGGTTCCTTCATTATGTCCTAATCCTATGAATTCTAAGGAGAAATCATTGCATTTTTTGGATGCTGTTAGAGCTTTGTATTATTATGTTGAAGCTACTAAGTCTTTCCGAAAGACTTCTAGTCTATTTGTCATCTTTTCCGGTTCTAGAAAAGACCAGAAAGCTTCTGCCATTTCTTTGGCATCTTGGTTGAAATCTTTATTTCATCATGCCTATGTTGAGTCGGGTAACACTCCGCCTCAAAGGATTACAGCTCATTCTACTAGGTCAGTTTCTACTTCCTGGACGTTTAAGAATGAAGCTTCGGTTGATCAGATTTGCAAAACAGCAACTTGGTCCTCTTTGCATACTTTTACTAAATTCTACCATTTTGATGTGTTTTCTTCTTCTGAAGCAGTTTTTGGTAGAAACGTACTTCAGGCAGTGGTTTCAGTTTGAATCTTCTGCTTATGTTTTTTCATTAAAAAAAATTTCTGGGTGTGGATTATTTTCAGCAGGAATTGTCTGTCTTTATTTTATCCCTCCCTCTCTAGTGACTCTTGTGTGGAAAGATCCACATCTTGGGTAGTCATTATCCCATACGTCACTAGCTCATGGACTCTTGCTAATTACATGAAAGAAAACATAATTTATGTAAGAACTTACCTGATAAATTCATTTCTTTCATATTAGCAAGAGTCCATGAGGCCCGCCCTTTTTTTGTGGTGGTTATGATTTTTTTGTATAAAGCACAATTATTCCAATTCCTTATTTTATATGCTTTCGCACTTTTTTCTTATCACCCCACTTCTTGGCTATTCGTTAAACTGAATTGTGGGTGTGGTGAGGGGTGTATTTATAGGCATTTTAAGGTTTGGGAAACTTTGCCCCTCCTGGTAGGAATGTATATCCCATACGTCACTAGCTCATGGACTCTTGCTAATATGAAAGAAATGAATTTATCAGGTAAGTTCTTACATAAATTATGTTTTTTAACATTGTTATACAGTTCCAGAACAATCACTTCACTTTGGACTCACAAGATAAATGTAGACAATTGTGTATGTCTGTTGTGGCTGCAACTCCCACCATGCACTACTACTTGGGTAAATGTCACTTCCAGTTCCTAGTATATCTAGCACTTACTCAGTTCAAGCGGCCATCATGGACGAAGAACACTTGGCCAGTGGCCACCAGATACATTGAGTTTGATACCCCTGGGTTAAAGGGATACGAAACCCAAACATTTTCTCTTGTGATTCAGACAGAGCAGACCATTTTAAAAGAGTTTCCAATTTACTTCTATTATCAAATTTGCTTTGTTCCCATGATATTCTGTGTTGAAGAGATACCTAGTTAGGCCTCTGGAGCACTACTTGGCTGGAAATAGTGCTGCCCTCTAGTGCTCTTGCAAATAGATAACATTCTTGCAAAACTCCTGCAATATAGTTCTCCTATGCATATGTTCCTGCGTTTCAACAAAAAAGATACAAAGAAAATTTGATTTCTTGCTTACAATAGTGCGTTATTATACCCTCCCTTCTGATCACAGGTCTCGTCTTTATAACCCTTAAGGGGTTAAGGAACACCGACATGTAGAAATTGCGCGCAAAATCCATCGCACACACGCGCGCACAAGCAAACACTGTGAGAGTGACCAATCTATCCTTCTGACACTACCAAACTTGGTTGGATGGGGCTTAAAATGGACTCACAATAATAAAAATATGCTGTACAGCCCTGGCCAAAAGTTTTAAGAATGACACAAATATTTATTTTCACAAAGTGTTTTTAGATCTTTTTGTCAGATGTTACTATGGTATATTAAAGTAGAATGACAAGCATTTCATAAGTGTCAAAGGCTTTTATTGACAACTACATTAATTTTATGCAAAGAGACAATATTTGCAGTGTGCCCTTTCTTTTTCAAGACCTCTGCAATTCGCCCTGGCATGATGTCAATCAACTTCTGGGCCACATCCTGACTGATGGCAGCCCATTCTTGCATAATCAATGCTTGGAGTTTGTCAGAATCTGTGGGGTTTTTGTTAACCCGCCTTTTGAGGATTGACCACAAGTTCTCAATGGGATTAAGGTATAGAGAGTTTCCTGGCTATGGACCCAAAATTTCGATGTTTTGTTCCCCATGCCACTTAGTTATGTTTGCCTTATGGCAAGGTGCTCCATCATCCTGGAAAAGGCATTGTTCGTCACCAAACTGTTCTTGGATGGATGTTTTTGTACCATTCTTTATTCATGGCTGTGTTCTTAGGCAAAATTGAGAGTGAGCCCTCCCTTGGCTGAAAAGCAACCCCACACATGAATCGTCTCAGGATGCTTTACTGTTGGCATGACACAGGACTGATGGTAGCGCTCACCTTTTCTTCTCTGGACATCAGAGAAAATGACTTTACCCCAGTCCTCAGCAGTCCAATCCCTGTACCTTTTGCAGAATATCAGTCTGTCACTGATGTTTTTCCTGGAGAGAAGTGGCTTCTTTGCTGCCCTTCTTGACACCAGGCCATCTTCCAAAAGTCTTCGCCGCACAGCTGCCTGCTACCATTCCTGAGCAAGCTCTGCACTGGTGGTGCGCCGATCCCGCAGCTGAATCAACTTTTGGAGACGGCTTGGCACTTGCTGGACTTTCTTGGGTGCCCTGAAGCCTTCTTCACAACAATTGAACCTCAGTTTTTTGGTGGATTAAGTTCATTTTCTTGGCAAAGGGGGGCTTTTCAATTAATTGAAATTGATCTAATCACTATTTATAACATTCTTGAGTATATGCAAACTGCCATTATAAAAACTGAGGCAACAGACTGTGAAAATTTATGTTTTTGTCATTCTCAAAACATCTGGCTAGGACTGTATATGTGAAAATGATCCTGACGGACTATATTTATTAATGTTAATGAACAGATTAAGAAATCATTTTAGTCTACACTGTCTCTTTAAGCAGCCAAGGGTGGAAGGGCTGGAATGAAAAGACCAGAGAACAACACTAAAGAAAGCAATGCTCTATGTGCTAATGGCACAAACTCTGCTACTGACCCAGAGAGATTTAAAGCACTTATTTGCGTGTGGTACTGGCATAAAGAGGTAAAATCACTGGTGTGTTACAGGCAGTTAAGAGTGTGGCAAACCTCGCCACTTATGAACTATATGGGAATTGTTATTTAGGCTAATGGTTAAAATGTATGTTAAACTGTATGTTACTGTAATACAATTATATGTTGATTATGTCATTGTATCAGTTCGGAAACCCCTTCTAGGGGAGACTATTTTAAAAGTTGGTTGTTTTTGTCGTAAAAAAAAAAAAAAAAAAGTCGTTAACTCCCAGACTATGTGTCGTCTAGTTGCTTGCTTGTCTCTGCCTACCCAAAAGATATTACAGATCCTACTACCTCTCCGCTACAGTTGGTGGCAAGCAACGGGATTCAAACCGCACAGCAAGTCGTAGGACATGTGATGTATATGAACGGACGGTAAATGGGGACAGATTATACCAGACTAAAGCGAACTGCATTGAAGGAATTATTGCCAGCAATAAAACCAAAGCAAGGCTGATTGCGGAGCTCATGGAGGGAGACCGGGTAGCAGAACATGGCGAACAATGAAACCGAATTCCAAAAAGAGATGCAGACCTGGTTGGCTTTTTTTCCGCTTCCCCATTCAGAGGAGCTCCTGACACAGACATCAGCAGATGTACAGGAGTACTTGATGGTGTCCACCCACCCCCTCCCCGATACCAGACTCTATCAGCTATCCGTTGTCATCTTTGTAACCAACAAGGGCACATTCAGAGAGACTGTCCCAGGAACAAGAACCGATCCACCTGGAACAACCAGAACAAATTGTCAAACAACCGGGCAGCTGTACACTGCCACCAGAACGAGCCCGACTACAGACCCAACCCGCAATCTTCCACGAGGAACAATTAGGCATCTTACACGAAGTAAACCCAGTACAGGCCGCTTCAGACAACCTACAAAGCCACCGCCAGGTGGTCTATATGGAGGGCCGACGTGTCCAAGGGCTGCGTGACTCTGGGGCCACCATAACCTTGCTCCGGCAACATTTAGTTTCCACCAATCAACTCACCGGAGACTGTGTAGCTGTCCGGGTGGCCGGGGGAGCCATTTACAAGATTCCCACGGCCAAAGTACACTTGGATTGGGGAGCAGGGTCGGGGAACGTAGAAGTGGGCCTTATGCAAAATTTGCCCGCAGACGTTATTTTGGGCAATGACTTAGGGGAGCTGACTTCAGCGTTTGCACCCCGAACCTCCCCACAAGCAGCACTACCCGTGGTTACCCGACAACAGGCCCGCACCAACGCACTGGCTGATCACTCTGAGGCTCAGGTAAGCAATCACTCCCCTAATGTCTCTTGGGCCCCTCCACTAGAGTTTGGTAGCGAAGTGGCCACTAACCCCTCGTTGCAAGTATATAGGGATAAGGTAGACCAGAATCAGGCGGGTTGGAAGGAGAGAGGTACGGTTGGAACAAGGGGTTACTGTACAGGTATGCAGAGAAGATAGTGGCCGAATCTATTCCCCTGTCCGTTCAGCAGTTAATAGTACCTCAGAGGTATAGACGAGAACTGCTACGGGTTGCCCACAATATTCTGCTGTCAGGCCACCTAGGAGTTAGTCGGACGAAGCATCGCCTAACTCAGAATTTCTTTTGGCCAGGGATCACCAAAGATATTAGGCAGTATTGCCAGACGTGTGACACCTGCCAACGAGTAGGGAAAAGAGGAGACCGATATAAGGCAAAGCTACACTCCCTCCCCATAATAGAGGAGCCTTTTAGTCGAGTAGCGGTGGACCTCATTGGCCCCCTAGCCAAGCCTAGCCCCTCGGGAAAGAGGTATATACTCACAGTCGTGGATTATGCCACCCGATATCCCGAGGCGGTGGCTCTGGCTAATATTCATGTCGAGACCGTGGTGGATGCCCTCATCAAAATCTTCTCCCGCATGGGATTCCCCGGGAGATTATTTCGGACCAGGGCACCCAATTTACGGCCGAGATTACCCACCAGTTGTGGAGGGCATGTGGGGTGAAACCTATTGTAAATTGCGCTTGTCACCCCCAGTCAAATGGGCTCTGTAAACGGTTTAACGGAACACTGAAACAGATGCTCCGCACGTTCATGGATACCCATTAGAATTGGGAGCGATTTCTACCCCATTTGCTTTTCGCCTACTGGGAGGTACCTCAGGAGTCCACGGGGTTCTCTCCCTTTGAATTATTATTCGGAAGGAGGGTACGGGTTCCCCTAGACTTAATCCGAGAGCATTGGGAGGGGGAAGTCACTAGTGACGGTACTCATATCGTACCATACATGCTGGAGTTTAGGGAGCGTCTGGAGGCCCTGACTCGGACCGTCTGCTCCAACCACCAGGCGGCTCAAACCCGTCAGCGCCATTGGTATGATAGGGGCGCCAGGGACCGCAGTTTTCAGACTGGGCAGAAGGTGCTAATCTTAAAACCGGTTAAAAATAATAAACTGCAGGCCTCCTGGCAGGGCCCATACAAGGTGGTGGAACAAATCTGTGACACCACCTATGTGATCGGCCCATGTACTGCAGCAGGCGGTAAACGCATGCTCCATGTAAATATGTTGAAGCCGTACCATGAACGCGCAGAGGAGGTGAATGCTATTTGCGCCCCTGCCGCGGACGACGCAGACAGTTTACCTCTTCCCGACCTCCTATGAATGAAGAACCGGAACAAAGGTCTGGGAGAGGTACAATTGGGTGAGCGGTTAAGTACTCAGGAACGAGCTCAAATAGCGGAACTACTGCAGGAAAAGAGAGACACGTTCTCCAACGTGCCTGGATATACCCGACTGGCCACCCATTGGGTAGAAACCCCAGGTCACCTCCCCATGCGTCAACCTCCTTACAGCATACCAGAATCGGTGAGAGAACATATGCGGAAGGAGATTGACGAGATGCTACAATTAGGAGTGATTGAGCACTCGGACAGCCCCTGGGCCTCGCCGGTAGTTCTAGTGCCGAAGCGGGACGGCACGACCCGCTTCTGAATAGACTACCGGAAACTTAATGATAAAAACACCTACCCTATGCCCTGGATAGATGAGCTCCTGGATAAAATGGCCAGTACCTCACCACCATAGATTTGTGTAAGGGGTACTGACAGATCCCACTAGCGAGGATGCCATCCCCAAGTCAGCATTCGTCACCCCGTTTGGCCTGTACCAATTCAAGGTCATGCCATTCGGGATGAAGAACGCTCCGGCTACTTTCCAGTACATGGTAAATTGGCTACTGGATGGGTCCCAAGAGTGTGCCTATTTAGACGACATAGCTATATTTAGCAGCTCCTGGGACGAACATTTGAACCATATAGGGGCGATCCCAGATCACATTAGGGAGGCAGGATTAACCCTTAAGCCTAGCAAATGCCATATAGGGATGGCGGAGGTCCAGTACCTAGGGCACCGAGTAGGTAGCGGGCAGCAGAAGCCCGAACCGGTCAAGGTAGAGGCCGTAGCCAAGTGGCCCACTCCCCATACCAAGACCCAAGTGCTAGCTTTACTAGGTACCGCAGGCTATTATAGGAAGTTCATACCTAATTATAGTACCCTAGCCAAACCCCTCACCGACCTCACCCATAAAAACCTTCCTAAGATTGTTACCTGGAGCCTAGAGTGTGAACAAGCATTCCAAGAACTAAAAAAACGCTCTCATAAAAGCCCCTATCCTTGCTGCCCTGGATCCAACTAAACGCTTTCTCATCCATACAGATGCTTCTATGTTTGGATTGGGAGCCGTGCTGAGTCAAGTAGGGGCTGATGGCGGCGAGCATCCTGTGGCCTACCTAAGCAAGGAAACTGTTACCCCGAGAAGTTAGCTACGCCGCCATTGAAAAGGAATGCCTGGCCGTGGTGTGGGCCCTCAAGAAACTTCAGCCGTATCTATATGGACAACAATTCTCCCTGCTCAAAGATCACAACCCATTGGTGTGGCTGAACAGGGTATCCGGAGACAATGCCCGGCTGTTGCGCTGGAGTTTGGCGCTGCAGCCGTTTGACTTAACAATCCATTACCACCCTGGGAAGCAAAACGGCATCGCCGACGGGTTGTCCAGACAAACCGAACTTGAACCTTGATCTATGAACACTCCTCTGGACCTCCCCAAGCCAATCCGTTTGGATCAGACTGGGTATGCCGGCTTGGTTCTGGGGGAGCATTGTGGCAAACCTTGCCACTTATGAACTATGCGGGAATTGTTATTTAGGCTAATGGTTAAAATGTATGTTAAACTGTATGTTACTGTAATACAATTATATGTTGATGTCATTGTATCAGTTCGGAAATCCCTTCTAGGGGAGACTATTTTAAAAGTTGGTTATTTTTGTTGTTAAAAAAAAAAAAAAAAAAAAAGAAGTTGTTAACTCCCAGACTATGTGTCGTCTAGTTACTTGCTTGTCTCTGCCTACCCAAAAGATATTACAGATCCTACTGCCTCTCCGCTACAATTACCAAGAGTAGTTACTTGCTTGTCTCTGCCTACCCAAAAGATATTACAGATCCTACTACCTCTCCGCTACAAAGAGATAAACACTGCCTTGTGTTTTATCATGATACACTCACAAGGAGTAGTTAATACATGGATTAGCTACCCAGCAGTGGTGGTATGTCTCAGCATTGCTAGGTTAATCTGAAATGCTCTTTCTTTGTGTAAAATCTGTGTTTGTTCAGGAATGCTGTGGTCTAAAGACCCCCTTCAACCCTCCCTTCCTCTTGTACCATAATTTGCCTTGGAATTTAGATAATCGTAAATTATCACAAGGGCGGTGGTCTTGACAAGACAAAGGGAGGCCGAGTTATAATTGTATGTAACAAAATACATAATTTATGCTTACCTGATAAATTTATTTCTCTTGTAGTGTATCCAGTCCACGGATCATCCATTACTTGTGGGATATTATCCTTCCCAACAGGAAGTTGCAAGAGGATCACCCACAGAAGAGCTGCTATATAGCTCCACCCCTCACTGCCATATCCAGTCATTCGACCGAAACAAGCCGAGAAAGGAAAAACCATAGGGTGCAGTGGTGACTGTAGTTTAATTAAAATTTAGACCTGCCTGAAAAGGACAGGGCGGGCCGTGGACTGGATACACTACAAGAGAAATACATTTATCAGGTAAGCATAAATTATGTTTTCTCTTGTTAAGTGTATCCAGTCCACGGATCATCCATTACTTGTGGGATACCAATACCAAAGCTAAAGTACACGGATGATGGGAGGGACAAGGCAGGTACTTAAATGGAAGGAACCACTGCCTGTAAAACCTCTCTCCCAAAAACAGCCTCCGAAGAAGCAAAAGTATCAAATTTGTAAAATTTGGAAAAAGTATGAAGCGAAGACCAAGTCGCAGCCTTGCAAATCTGTTCAACAGAGGCCTCATTTTTGAAGGCCCAGGTGGAAGCCACAGCTCTAGTAGAATGAGCTGTAATCCTTTCAGGAGGTCCAGAGTAAACAACAAACAGGTTAGATGTTTGGCGAAAATCTTTAGTAGCCTGTAAGTAAAACTTCAAGGCACGGACTACGTCTAGATTATGCAAAAGACGTTCCTTCTTTGAAGAAGGATTAGGACATAATGATGGAACAACAATCTCTTGATTGATATACTTGTTAGAAACCACCTTAGGTAAAAACCCAGGTTTTGTACGCAGAACAACTTTATCTGAATGAAAGATCAGAGAAGGAGAATCACAATGTAAGGCAGATAACTCCGAGACTCTTCGAGCCGAGGAAATAGCCATCAGAAAAAGAACTTTCCATGATAGAAGTTTGATATCAATAGAATGAAGGGGTTCAAACGGAACCCCTTGAAGAACTTTAAGAACCATGTTTAAGCTCCATGGAGGAGCAACAGGTCTAAACACAGGCTTAATTCTAACTAAAGCCTGACAAAATGCCTGAACGTCTGGAACTTCTGCCAGACGCTTGTGTAAAAGAATAGACAGAGCAGAAATCTGTCCCTTTAAAGAACTAGCTGATAGTCCTTTGTCCAAACCCTCTTGGAGGAAGGACAATATCCTAGGAATCCTAACCCTACTCCATGAGTAATTCTTGGATTCACACCAATGAAGATATTTACGCCATATCTTGTGGTAAATGTTCCTGGTGACAGGCTTTCGTGCCTGTATTAAGGTATCAATTACTGACTCGGAGAAGCCACGCTTTGATAGGATCAAGCGTTCAATCTCCATGCAGTCAGTCTCAGAGAAATTAGATTCGGATGATTGAAAGGACATTGTATTAGAAGGTCTTGTCTCAGAGGCAGAGTCCATGGTGGAAAGGATGACATGTCCACTAGGTCTGTATACCAGGTCCTGCGTGGCCACGCAGGCGCTATCAGAATCACCGATGCCCTCTCCTGTCTGATTTTGGCAATCAGTCGAGGGAGCAGAGGAAACAGTGGAAACACATAAGCCAGGTTGAAGAACCAAGGAGCTGCTAGAGCATCTATCAGCGTCGCTTCTGGGTCCCTGGACCTGGATCCGTAACAAGGAAGCTTGGCGTTCTGACGAGACGCCATGAGATCCAACTGGTTTGCCCCAACGATGAACCAATTGAGCAAACACATCCGGATGGAGTTCCCACTCCCCCGGATGAAAAGTCTGACGACTTAGAAAATCCGCCTCCCAGTTCTCTACACCTAGGATATGGATTGCTGATAGGTGGCAAGAGTGAGACTCTGCCCAGCGAATTATCTTGGAGACTTCTAACATCGCTAGGGAACTCCTGGTTCCCCCTTGATGGTTGATGTAAGCCACAGTCGTGATGTTGGCCGACTGAAATCTGATGAACCTCAGGGTTGCTAACTGAGGCCAAGCTAGAAGAGCATTGAATATTGCTCTTAACTCCAGAATATTTATTGGGAGGAGTTTCTCCTCCTGAGTCCACGATCCCTGAGCCTTCAGGGAGTTCCAGACTGCACCCCAATCTAGAAGGCTGGCATCTGTTACAATCGTCCAATCTGGTCTGCGAAAGGTCATACCCTTGGACAGGTGGACCCGAGATAACCACCAGAGAAGAGAATCTCTGGTTTCCTGATCCAGATTTAGTAGAGGTGACAAATCTGTGTAATCCCCATTCCACTAACTGAGCATGCATAATTGCAGCGGTCTGAGATGCAGGCGCGCAAATGGCACTATGTCCATTGCCGCTACCATTAAGCCGATTACCTCCTTGCACTGAGCCACCGCAGGGCGCGGAGTGGAGTGAAGAACACGGCAAGCATTTAGAAGTTTTGATAACCTGGAATCCGTCAGGTAAATTTTCATTTCTACAGAATCTATAAGAGTCCCTAGGAAGGAAACCCTTGTGAGAGGAGATAGAGAACTCTTTTCTTGGTTCACTTTCCACCCATTCGACCGCAGAAATGCCAGAACTATCTCTGTATGAGACTTGGCAATTTGAAAGCTTGACGCCTGTATCAGGATGTCGTCTAGATAAGGAGCCACCGCTATGCCTCGCGGTCTTAGAACCGCCAGAAGAGAGCCCAGAACCTTTGTAAAAATTCTTGGGGCTGTAGCCAACACGAAGGGAAGAGCTACAAATTGGTAATGCCTGTCTAGAAAGGCAAATCTCAAGAACCAATGATGATTCTTGTGAATCGGAATGTGAAGGTAGGCATCCTTTAAGTCCACTGTGGTCATGTACTGACCCTCTTGGATCATGGGTAAGATGGTTTGAATAGTTTCCATCTTGAATGATGGAACTCTGAGGAATTTGTTTAAGATCTTTAGATCCAAAATTGGTCTGAAGGTTCCCTCTTTTTTGGGAACCACAAACAGATTTGAATAAAAACCCTGTCCTTGTTCGATCCGCAGAACTGGATGGATCACTCCCATTACTAGGAGGTCTTGCACGCAGCGTAGGAATGCCTCTTTTTTTTTATCTGGTTTGCAGATAATCTTGAAAGATGAAATCTCCCCTGTGGAGGAGAAGTTTTGAAGTCCAGAAGATATCCCTGAGATATGATCTCCAACGCCCAGGGATCCTGAACATCTCTTGCCCACCCCTGGGCGAAGAGAGAAAGTCTGCCCCCTACTAGATCCGTTGCCAGATAGGGGGCCGTTCCTTCATGCTGTCTTGGAGGCAGCAGCAGGCTTTCTGGCCTGCTTGCCCTTGTTCCAGGACTGGTTAGATTTCCAGGCCTGCTTGGATTGAGCAAAAGTTCCCTCTTGTTTTGAAGCAGAGGAAGTTGATGCTGAACCTGCCTTGAAATTTCGAAAGGCACGAAAATTAGACTGTTTGGCCCTTGATTTGGCCCTGTCCTGAGGAAGGATATGACCCTTACCTCCAGTAATGTCAGCAATAATTTCTTTCAAACCAGGCCAGAATAAGGTCTGCCCCTTGAAAGGAATGTTGAGTAATTTAGACTTTGAAGTCACATCAGCTGACCAGGATTTGAGCCATAGCGCCCTATGCGCCTGGATGGCGAATCCGGAATTCTTAGCCGTTAGTTTAGTCAAATGAACAATGGCATCAGAAACAAATGAGTTAGCTAGCTTAAGTGTTCTAAGCTTGTCAACGATTTCAGTCAATGGAGCTGTATGGATGGCCTTTTCCAGGGCCTCAAACCAGAATGCCGCCGCAGCAGTGACCGGCGCAATGCATGCAAGGGGCTGTAAAATAAAACCTTGTTGAATAAACATTTTCTTAAGGTAACCCTCTAATTTTTTATCCATTGAATCTGAAAAAGCACAACTGTCCTCAACCGGGATAGTGGTACGCTTTGCTAAAATAGAAACTGCTCCCTCCACCTTAGGGACCGTCTGCCATAAGTCCCGTGTAGTGGCGTCTATGGGAAACATTTTTCTAAATATAGGAGGGGGGGGGGGAAAACGGCACACCGGGTCTATCTCACTCCTTACTAATAATTTCTGTGAACCTTTTAGGTATTGGAAAAACATCAGTACACACCGGCACTGCATAGTATTTATCCAGTCTACACAATTTCTCTGGCACTGCAATTGTGTCACAGTCATTCAGAGCAGCTAACACCTCCCCAAGCAATACACTGAGGTTCTCAAGCTTAAATTTAAAATTAGAAATCTCAGAATCAGGTTTCCCCGAGTCAGAGATGTCACCCACAGACTGAAGCTCTCCGTCCTCAGGTTCTGCATATTGTGACGCAGTATCAGACATGGCTCTTACAGCATCTACGTGCTCTGTATCTCGTCTTACCCCAGAGCTATCGCGCTTGCCTCTTAATTCAGGCAATCTGGCTAATACCGCTGACAGGGTATTATCCATGATCGCAGCCATGTCCTGCAAAGTAATCGCTATGGGCGTCCCTGATGTACTTGGCGCCATATTAGCGTGCGTCCCTTGAGCGGGAGGCAAAGGGTCAGACACGTGGGGAGAGTTAGTCGGCCTAACTTCCCCCTCGACAGAACCCTCTGGTGACAATTCTTTTATAGATAAAGACTGATCTTTACTGTTTAAGGTGAAATCAATACATTTAGTACACATTCTCCTATGGGGCTCCACCATGGCTTTTAAACATAATGAACAAGTAGTTTCCTCTGTGTCAGACATGTTTGTACAGACTAGCAATGAGACTAGCAAGCTTGGAAAACACTTTAGAACAAGTTTACAAGCAATATAAAAAACGTTACTGTGCCTTTAAGAAAAACAAATTGTCAAAATTTGAAATAACAGTGAAAAAAGGCAGTTACACTAACGAAAGTTTTACAGTGTATGTAACAAGTTAGCAGAGCATTGCACCCACTTGCAAATGGATGATTAACCCCTTAATACCAAAAACGGAATAATAAATGAAAAAAACGTTTTTAAAACTAGTCACAACAACTGCCACAGGTCTACTGTGGTTGTTACCCTCCTCAAACACAACTTTTGAAGCCTTTTGAGCCCTTCAGAGATGTCCTGTATCCTGCAGAGGGAAGTTGAGCGTCTCTGTCTGTAATTTTAGCAGTGCAGAAAAACGCTAAAATAGGCCCCTCCCACTCATATTACAACAGTGGAAAGCCTCAGGAAACTGTTTCTAGGCAAAAATCAAGCCAGCCATGTGGGAAAAAAACTAGGCCCCAATCAGTTTTATTACCAAGCATATATAAAAACGATTAAACATGCCAGCAAACGTTTTATATTGCACTTTTATAAGAGTATGTATCTCTGGTAATAAGCCTGATACCAGTTGCTATCACTGCATTTAAGGCTTAACTTACATTAATCCGGTATCAGCAGCATTTTTCTAGCAAATTCCATCCCTAGAAATATGTTAACTGCACATACCTTATTGCAGGAAAACCTGCACGCCATTCCCCCTCTGAAGTTACCTCACTCCTCAGAATATGTAAGAACGGCAGTGGATCTTAGTTACTTCTGCTAAGATAATAGAAATCACAGGCAGATTCTTCTTCTAATGCTGCCTGAGATGAAACAGTACACTCCGGTACCATTTAAAAATAACAAACTTTTGATTGAAGTTAAAAAACTAACTATAATACACCACTCTCCTCTTACTACGTCCATCTTTGTTGAGAGTTGCAAGAGAATGACTGGATATGGCAGTGAGGGGAGGAGCTATATAGCAGCTCTGCTGTGGGTGATCCTCTTGCAACTTCCTGTTGGGAAGGAGAATATCCCACAAGTAATGGATGATCCGTGGACTGGATACACTTAACAAGAGAAAACTTATTCAGAACTTACCTGGGACCAGAAGAAGTTACACCTGAAGGAGGTTCTCACATAGACCTACTGAAGGCTTGATGAAAAGTATAGGTTTTGTGTTTTATTGTGTCCAAAATTATTTTAAAGAACTATCTCTGCATGTATTGTTTATTTTTGTATGTCTTCTGTTTTTATAATTTGGCACTGTGTAACCAGTATTTGTCTTCTGTTATTAAACATATAGAAAATCTAATTCTGTCTTTGGGCTCTAATATCTGTATTTACACTCGGTTGAGACACGGTTAAATGGCACGTTACCTTATTATTAGTTGTGTGAGTTATTGGGTTTCCAAGACACCCTTATCCAAAATTCTTGGTGGTGGCAGCAAAAGTTAAATTGGGGCGGTGTAGGCAGGATTTGGGGGTTAATTTGGTGTCCCTTTAGGTCCTTTGTAGAGATAAAGGTTTAAGGGAACCAGTGGCTTAGTGCTATTAACCCCTTCATGCCCACACCCTCCCCATAGTGATGGCTGGGTGGAAAGGCTTAATTTTCACATGCGTTATTCTCAGTGAGGGGGGTGCAAATCACTGCTCTGTACAATAACGGTACCAAAGGCGTAAGACCCAATTATTCTTCATGTTACTGGAAGGCAAGAGACTAGAGAGTTAAAATTACTGCATGGTTGAGGTGGTAAAAAGGGTGGTGCTAATGTAAAGTTTTGAAGAGGAGCTACTGAGTAAAACCAACCTACCAGCCTTACTCTGTTGGCCATCAAGTGTTTTTGTGTAAGGCCACTGACAACCCTACAGCTAGGATAGGAGAGAGTCGAGACTGGGGCATAAGAAGAGAACAAACCAGAAGATTACAGCTAGAGACCAGCAAACAATTCCCATTACAGCACGTTACACTTGGACCTATACCAAACCAGAATCACATATAGGCAATGGTGTAACACAGTGCTTCCCAATCGTGATTCTCAAGTACACCAACAGACCAGGTTTTCTTTTTAGCTTAACTAGAGCACAGATGAAATAATTAGCTGATCAGTAACCATGTTTATTAAACTGCTCTCACCCATTATCTGATTATTTTACCTGTGCTCTAGTTCAGCTATAATTAAAACCTGGCCTGTTAGGGGTACTTGAGGACCGAAGTTGAGAAACACTGGTGTAACAGAAAGGCATTTGGTCTTGATTAAATTTATTTCATTTTTATTTTGTGTAAGATTATTTCAAAATAAGCTTCTTACACTTATCTAAACATATTACTCAAAAAATGCTTCTTATTAACAAGGCTTACATGTAACATTTGCAAATGAAAACTGTTAAGGCATATGCATAAGCTTAACAGTCATATGAGTATCAGAGCAAATCCAGCTAATAGTATGATGCTTTTCATTCTTTACATTTGGACAAAACAATATAATAATGACAGAATACTGAGATTATTAGCCTGTATTACTTGGATGTCAACAAATGTACTTTATCCTGATGATATATACAATAATTAATCTCTTCTTGCATAGCTGAGGAAATCAAATGATCGGCTTATGTTTTAAGACAGTCTATATAGACTCAAAAGGTTAATAATGAAAAACATGCAAATCTACTTTTATGTACCCAAGAGGAATTGGAAACTGCACAAAGCTTTTTACAGCCTGGAGATGATCAATGTAGCACTGAAGAAGCACACCCCTATACCTGCAAAGAACTAGTAGCTAAAGGACCTGGAGAAAATCCAGAATAAGAAAAGGAAGGTCGGTGGAAATTCTGTTCTTCACATTTGAAAGTATACTGAAGAGGATGTAACAGCTTAAACTTAACAGATTTTGTACCTGATCCTTGTCCTTTCTTTATTCTTTAGAAATATGGATTCAATAACCAAGCCATCAGTCCGGGTAATAAAAAGTGACCTCAGGTTTTGATAGATTTGCCTTGAGAAATAGTAGCCTTCTACTTTAAAAGGGATACTGAACCCAATTTTTTTTCTTTCATGATTCAGATAAAGCATGACATTTTAAACAACTTTCTAATTTACTCCTATTATCAATTTTTCTTTAAGTTTGCTTACTACAGTGAGAATTTTGTTGGGAAGTAGTTTAGGAATTATTTTTGGATTCTTTTTTTAAACCTCGAAGAGTAAGAATATTTCAACCTAGGTACTATCTTGATGCTTTCCTTCAAAAAGGTAGGTACAAGAATTTACACTGAGAATTGGATTCTTTTTTAAACCTTGAAGAGTAAGAATATTTCAACCTAGGTAGGTACAAGAATTTACACTGAGAATCATTATAAAGCTTTAAAAGAGTGCATATATTAATCACTTGAATAGGGGCATAACAAGACATCACTAGGCCTCAGGACAAAGGGTGTGGTGTGGCCCCCTTTTCAACACTGCCCTGTCTGTCTGTTTGCAATCAGTAGAAGCTGAGAAGCAACCACATAGAAGAAAAAGTAGATGCTTCCCCTTAGTCAGTCTGTCCCAGAAGATATACGTAACCTTCCTGTACAAGTGTTGTGGTAGTTTTGTTCTATGTAGGAACATTGTGGTGGCCATCTTGGAAACCATTTTGTACAGGTGAATCTTTACACGTTAAGCCGTTTGCAGGGGGGTACACAGAGAGAGCAGATATGATGCAGGTGGAGTAATGTCACAACTGATTGCAAGAACTAGATGGGCCCCCTAGAGGTGTGGGCCCCATCTCATTTGAGACAAGAGATCCCTGTAGTTACACCCCTGCACTTGAACCAAGGAAGGCTTATCAATTATTTGATTGAGAAAAGGATGTAAACCTTTTAAAGATTCACAGAAATTATTAAATCTATTCATGTAGTAGCAGTGGTTAAAAAGATGCACCAGAAACCTCAAAAATCTTCGAGGGCAGCTTTTATATTTTTAATAGGATCATTGCAGGTAGTGAAATACTCCCAAGAAACAGTATTTATAACTGATCGCAAAATTAGACCACCAATGACAAAAGTATTTTCCCACGTTTCTAGAAATGAATTAGAAAGACCACTCATCATGATTAATCAATTACACTCCATGCCTGTGGTTAAATATATTTTCTGCTTTATTAGCATTTTAAATTAATGAAATTGCAGAGATAAGAGACATTCATTAACAAACATTCCAGACCGTTTAGTATGCAGTGGAGACAGACAACCTTTGTTATTTTAGACAGGAAAACATTGCCCTTTTTCTTATCTTTCACCTATATACTTGTTTGTAAATTCATATTCCTAAAACAGGCTGAATATC